>NW_011967152.1:0-24122 GCF_000949405.1 Vollenhovia emeryi
CGTTGTGGCCATATTACCCGCCTGGCCATAATGCCCGCCTTTACCCTACCTATTTAAAAAAATAATATGTCAAGATATATCATATATGAATAATAAACAAGAAGGGACATGAATATGCATATTACAAGGTAATCTGATATACTAATAAAAGTCCCGATTTTTTTGGTTCTGTCCCGATTTTCGGAAACTGATGTCCCGAAATTAAATGTTTAAGAGTTGGTCACCCTACTTACGCATCTCCGCGAGTCCTTCCCGCCGGAACGTTCCCGTCATTTCGCGCGACGCCATCTCGCCAGATTCGGGTCGTATTTCCGCGCGCGATCGTTTCTCTCGTTCTCGCTGCAGTCAGTGACGTCCGCGTCGATTAACACCGGGAGTGAGTGTTGTGTGTTCTTCGGTAATCATCTTTTCTTTCGCGAGTGTCGTGTTATGCCAGTGCGAGATGGAGAAGTCTGAGAGGAGGCAGCGGTCTAGGAGGCATCGGGCAACGGCGGAGCAACTTTATGGTGAATATTTTTTATTTTGTATTAAATTAAACTTCTTGTTTATTTAAGGGGTTATACTACCTTGGCGCACTGAAAAATGAACCCTTTTTTGGGAATTTTTTTCTCGAAAGCTACTCAATGGATTAAAATGAAATTTTGAGACATTATTATATTAAGCTATACAAAAATATTTTTTATTTAAATTTAAGATACAAAATGGCGTCGTGGCACTAGGTAACTTAAACATATGTGTTGTTCGAGGAGGAAATCTGCGTACGCTGTAGAAGTCTCTGTACACCACCTAGAGCAAAAAATTGTTACCTTCTATTGTTGTCTAACTGTTACCTAATCTACAATTAGTTTTTCCTTGGAAGTACGTAGGATTATAATTTCTTTTTGAAAATTCGCAAATTGACTTGTTTTTTAATTTCTGGGCAAAGAATCGACTTTAAATTGTTTATTGCAAATGTAATTATTTATCAATCTTAAAAACCTTACGTACTTCGATGGATAATCTGTCTGAGAAGCTGCAGTTAAAATTTCAAGTCAATCCAATAAAAATTGAGCGAGCTATGATGTACATAAATTTGAAAAACGTGTTTTCGAGAAAAACGCGTTTAAAGTTTCAAAACGTATTTACTATATGAAATATTCAAAATATAGGCTTGCCAATTTTTTTTACCTTTACTCTGCTATCCCAGCACCGTAAAACTGCCCTTCCAAGCATGTATTTTTCTCTTCAGCCTCTTTTCTAAGCGAAGTAATGTCTTCCCGAGCGCCTTTCAGATTTTTCGATGCTGAGCGGTTTGCAGCTGTAACTCGACGTTGATCAACTTCCATGGAAAAATTGTATAATTCCGAGTTAATCTACAGTTGAAGTGTGCTCATAACATCTAAAAGTCCTCGAAAACCACAATTGTATGATATTACAGCGATGTTTGTAGCAATGTCAACCACACTTTCGCCGCTGGATATCGCTTTCGGCGCTATTGACCAAACGACGGCATTTAAACTTTCGTTGGCATTTTTTTGAGTGAATCCTCCGAGGCAACGGGAAAGAAGATCTTCTCTCGTTAGGTCTTCATAAATTTTTTGAACAGCATGGAATACTTGCATTGGCACAGCTGGTTTATGCGTGTATATTTCGAGAGTATGCGAGGCTTTCGCTTTTTGCCAAGAGCACCAAGAATCTGCTCCTACGGGACATCCGTCGTGCTGAGGCTTTTCATCGGTTGAAATTTTATGGTACAATGCAGCATAGATTTCCTTCCGCATATTCTCCACAGAATATGCGTTTCGACGTATAGCTAGTCCGTAATAAATACTCAGGTCGTCAATCAATTTTCCAGTTAATTTACCTCGGCCACCAAGATCTTTAACTTCATTTTTTAAATTACGTAATCTTGTTCCGAGCATTTTTTGTACATGGCCTATGCATTCTTTCTTTACAACAGAAAAATCACCATAGGGCTTGGCATCTTGGATACTCTTATGTGTCTTGCTGTCGCCATCTCCGATGTAGTAAGCGTATCGAACATTGTGCGTAGCCTCAGAACGCGAGAACATTTCAACGACAGCGTCGGGCTCCATTTTTCCTGCACTTCCGCTGTAATTTGCATGACAGCGTTTTTCGTGTAAAGCGTGCCATTCTTCGTATTCAGCGGTGTCTTCCTTTTCTTCCCAATACTCACACTCCAAGCAGTATTTTGATTTAACGCAAATATCAATTACTTTCCCAGAAAACCATCCAATTAAACTTGCAAATCCAAAAAGAGAAGAGAAGCCACGCTTTCTCCAGCAGCTGTCCCCCGACACTGTCAGTCCCGAAAGTTGTCCTTTTTCTACACAAATCTTCTTTTCCTCCTCGGCAGCTTTTCGTAATGATTTACATTTCACAGCGTCCGTAGCTACTGCTATACTTTGTACAATATGATCGTATGTTTTTTGAAACACTGGTTTAGGGAGACACATGAACGCGCAGAATTTGTTTATTCCTTGAATCCCAATACCAAGTAGTCTCATAGCAAAAATGAGTCGTCTATTTATATCATAACCATGGTTGTTAATTAGAGGACTACTGTCAATAGTAGTACTTCCGCACTTTTCACAAGTTACAACGAGCTTGAATCCAAGGCCGCGTTTCGACGACTCCGAAAAAGCAACACTACCTCCGCAGTTTTTGCACACTAGAATTTGTGACAACATGGTTAACATTGTAATGAGATTCACAATCCGGTAGCCAAACGCAGCATCGACTTCAATATCATTTTCAGATGTTGACGCTTTCATTTTTTTCGCGAGCCTTGAAACATCCTCGGTGTCACCCTCGAGTCTGTAGCGATTGAGCGGCTTTCTGTTGGAAATTCTGCTCCGACTGGCACGAGTTGATGATCTGTTTCCTTTTTTCCCATCTACACTTTCCCACTCATTTTAATATAAAAAGCTACTAGAAAAGCACTAAATTAAAGCAGATGAGCGCGTAACTCGGAGTAGCACGTGGTACTGCTTGCTGCGTGTTTATCGTTAGTCTAACGGTTATTATGGCGTCATATGGCTTCTCTAAGATGTATTAATGCCATCTATATATTTTTTGAAGAAATATAACTGATTTATACCGGCAAGAACTACCAACAGAGCTGTAATACACTTAAAATGCTGCGCGCAGCAAAACGGTTTTTTTAAACGTTTCGGGGAGCTCAAAGGTGTCTCGGAAAAAAAATATAAAAAATGTTTATCGAAGCTTTATCCCCAAAATAGTTTTTGAATATCATTCTTGAACAATTTATGCATCATTTAAGCCAATAAAAAAATATATGAAAAAAACATTTCCAAGGTAGTAACCCCTTAACATAATTAAAAAATTATTTTCTTTAATATTAATTTTCTTGAATTGATTTTAATGTGAATTTTATAATTTTTTGTTACAGAATCAACGTAGTTAAACTCCGCTGCTGCGCATCGCGGATCGGTAAGTCAAAAACTTTTTTTTATTAAGGGGATGCTGGAGTCGTTCTGTTTTACCGACATTTTTTATATAAGGATATCTTTTAATTGGCTTTACAGAATTGCAAATTCTTGTACACGATTAAAGTTCGCACAAAAATAAAAGTCAGCCTACTCGACTTTATATAAAAAACGAAAAAAACTAAATATTCCATTAATTTTTGGCATGTAGAGCTGTTACATGACGATAATATTTGCTTAATACAAAAGTTCTATAGTTTATATCTGCAAAATGAGACCGGAGTGACCTAGAGACAACATGCAAGAACAATATTGTTACGTCCGGCTCCGCCGTCCGCACAAGACCTCGCGCACTCGCACTCGCGTACTCGCGTGCGCGCTCGCGTAATTGAAATAGAGCCGTGTGAGGGAAGAAAAAAGGAGATCTTTATTACACAGAAAGAACGGCCCTCGAACGTCTGCTCCAGGCAGGGGCCAAACTCTCTCTCTCTCTTTTACAAACGTGTTGACAACAAAACACCACCGTAACCAGGCAACTTGAACATCATAGAGGGAATTCGCCAAATCGCCAGATACTGGGCGTCCAATATTAGCGGGCGTAACAATATTGTGTAATTGGAACTAAGATTAAAAGTCTAGGAAAAAAGATAGGTTTAAATAAAAGTTAATAAATGCAAATACAGCTGTAGAATGATAAGTAGAGCAGTATTGTGTGTAGTAATAGATGCCGGATTTTGTGTATTGGCATCTATTCGATCCGGCATCTATTACTACACGCAATACTGCTCTACTTATCATTCTACAGCTATATTTGCATTTATTAACTTTTATTTAAACCTATCTTTTTTTCTAGACTTTTAATCTTAGTTCCAATTACACAATATTGTTCTTGCATGTTGTCTCTAGGTCACTCCGGTCTCATTTTGCAGATATAAACTATAGAACTTTTGTATTAAGCAAATATTATCGTCATGTGACAGCTCTACATGCCAAAAATTAATGGAATATTTAGTTTTTTTTCGTTTTTTATATAAAGTCGAGTAGGCTGACTTTTATTTTTGTGCGAACTTTAATCGTGTACAAGAATTTGCAATTCTGTAAAGCCAATTAAAAGATATCCTTATATAAAAAAATGTCGGTAAAACAGAACGACTCCAGCATCCCCTTAAGACAACGAATATACATCTCGTAATATCTACAAGATATATTACGAGATATATATTCGTTGCCTTAAAATGGATAGATTTCAAATGCTATGTCGATTTTCTGCTGATTTTCCATATTCAGAATTGTTGAATTCCATTACAAAACTTAAGCGAAATATGGCGAATATTATTGATGTATTCGTTAAGTTAATCTTTTGTAACCTATCCATTTTTATTAACGAATTGATATACAGGGTGTCATTGAATATTGGGGACTTTTTTGGTGTGCAGGTAGAGTGAACTAGACCGAGTCGAAAAGTCCTGTACCATATTGCAATTTTCGCAATAGATAACGAGTAATTAATTATTCAAAATTGTCGTCTTAGCCCGGCCCACCTCCCAATTCGAGCGCGACGGGGCTCCTGCGCATTTCTCCCGGCAAGTACGCGGATTTTTAAACGCGCGATATCCGGACAGATGGTTGGGTCGAGGACGATAGAGCATGGACGACAATTTTGAATAATTAATTACTCGTTATCTATTGCGAAAATTGCAAAATGGTACTTTTCGACTCGGTCTAGTCCGCTCTACCTGCACACCAAAAAAAGTCCCCAATATTCAATGACACCCCGTATAAATTAAAATAATATGACGTGAGATTCTAATATATTTTATCGAGAACACTGAAATTTTAACTTATTTTTATATATTATTTATGATTATTAGTTTATTATAATATGCAATTATAATATTGGTTGAAATCGTGAAAGAAGTTTTGTTTCTCTGGATCTCACGTCATTTATTCTGTGTATGTATGTATGTACATACACGTGATATACGTACTTTCAAGATGCGTCTCGCATGAATGTACATGCATAGTCACACGCATTTGTATTTTCGCGGTCGGTTTTCGCGATCAGTTTTTCAAGAAAAATTGTCAAGAAATTATTAATTATTAAATTTTATCCATATTATAAATTTTACTTTATCGTGGAATATGATTAAAATCACTAGCGCGAAATAAATTTTTTTCTATACATATAGCTACTTAAATTTTGAATTCTAAGTTCAAGCTACGAATTAAGAAACGGTCAATATCTTTGAATAAATAACGGAAGTAAAATAAATTTGATTCGGATATACAGTAAAGTTTTTGAATTAATATTATTCTTTAATTAACTTGTCGTAGTCGTGCATTTTTCGATACGTTTTTTCGACACTCGTATATTCGAACCGTACGAAATATTTGTCGGTGACGATAACCGACTATGGAAGGAGTTTTCTTCCTTCTTGATCTCTGGTCAAAATGACCAGATTGTATGGCTGGGAGCAACGAAAGGTAGGTCCAATCTGGCCCAACGAAGGAACACTAAATACGACGAGGTTAAGTGGTCAATATTGGCCATTCTGATGGAGCATAATTTCTTTTCATTTATTACAATTCGGGTGAGTTATGCTTCTATATACATACATTCTCGCATATGTACGAGAGTAAAATCCCTATTAAATGCCACGGGCGCGTTAAATTTCAAGTCATATCTCTAAAAAATCGCGTTGCGATTAATTAAAGATTTGTAGGTTCATTATGTTGAAACACGGGTAGGTAGAAAATGGATAGGTAGATCTACAGATCGGAATACGGGTAGGTATAGATATTCGGTTAGGTAGGAACAGGGGGGCATAATTCGATAGATTAAAAGAATAGGTATTATAAATGAATGAAGTAGCAATAACTTTAATATAATAAGTTCATAAAAAGATTTTCGTCTTATTGTACGCACATCGAATATTTCATGTGTAACGTCGAGAGAAATATTGTTGGTATTGTACATATATTATATTTTTTATTTTATAATGTTATTATTTTTTTTATAATATTGTATGCATTGTAAAGTATATTAGAAGAAAAATGAAATAAATAATAAAAATGTAAGAAACCAAATTGTAAAGAAAAGAGGACCGTCGATTAAACGCGGCGGGGGTGGTGGAGGGCCTCTATATCGGGCGATTTGTTTATATCGAATAAAATTTTAGTTCAATTTGATTTGCATAGTCTTTTAATCGATAGATTTTCATTTGCAATTAATTGTTCGATAAATTTACCTTTACAATTTGATTTTTCGTTTGCACATTAATAAAAAATGTGATACAATATGCATAGTCACATGTGTAACACTGTGTCTACTGTGTGACATCTTCTATTAATGTTTTACATTGTAAAGGCCATCGCACACAAAATTGCATAGCTGCATGTGCATAGCATGAAAGCCGTTCAAACCATTGAACATCAAGCATTGAGTCGCCACATTGATTTATATAACGTGCTCATTGGTTCAGATGGTCTTGTGCTATGCATATGCAACTATGCAATTTTGTGTGCGATGGCCCTATGAGTTGTGTGTATGTATTACTGTATGCGCATATCACATATTCATATGTAATTTTATGTCATAATGGAATAGTGGACATATTTCTATTGTATATATTTTTAGTTTCACTATAAAACCTTTTCTCTTTTTTTTATTTTTGTATATATTAGTATACTACAGTAATACTACAAAATAAATTGTGAAAAAATGAAGTTATAAAAATGTAAAAACACAATTATTGCAAACAAAGAGGACCGCCGATAAGAATTCAGCGGGGGTGGTGGAGAGCCTCTTATACAATTAAGTAGGTCTGTTTTTAAGATATACTGTATCTGTATGTACATAACTGATGATTTCTTCGCCCGTGATAAATTACAAACAAATAATATTACTTTCGTATAATATCGTAAATTATTCAATATTACAGGAAGGAAAACCACCGATGAAATTTTACCTCTTTTTTCAACAGGTGTAACTAAATTTCGGCTAAAACATCCAAATTAATAAATATTTAATTATAACTCGCAAACCTTTTTAATCACACTTCATAATTCTTCATACAAAATACAAACGATCCATATAAAAACTTTGTTTAATTGTTCTATTCCCGCAAAGTACTTTTATGGAATAGCCGCAAGTTGATTGGCTATACATTTCTCGAAACTAAAACTTGGACCAAGTTCTAGCATCGTGGACACAGGCCTCTACACATTTATGGAATAGCTTATAGTTTTTAGAGAGAAGCTACGCCCATTAGATTCTAGCACGTGACGCGACGCGTGACATATCTAGCAGACATCTTTACGACGTTTTTAATAGCGAATTCGATTGCAGCTTGCACTAGTGCGCACTGAGTGTACACTAAGGCCTGTTTATAGTCAATTTTTACATATAACTTTGCTTAAATACATGTTCAGAGTATTTAGCCAAAAATGATCCGTATGAATGCTATACAGATCATATATTTTACTGGCTAAATATTTCAAGAGCTATTTAAGATAATCCTTAAATACAAGAATTGACTGTAAACAAGTCTTAGTGCGCACTCGGTGCGCACTAGTGCAAGCAACCAAATTCGCTATAAGTCATTCGCTCACACTTGACCGAAAATAAACGTATTTTTCAATAACTCTTGTTTGCAATCATTTGTATTTCGTATGAAGATGTTCGTGGGAAAAATTCGCCATAGATTTGCTTGTCTCCCCGACGAGGGAAGACGAGCAAATTTATTGTTTATACCACGTCCACTTGACTTTTCAATATTTGCCGGCGGCGGACAGCTCTCTGCCCGCTCGACTCGGCGAGCTCGTCAAGGTGGCCCGTGCCAGCCGCAGATGTCGCGCGCGCGAAGGCGACCGGGAACGTCGACCTACTTGGCGCGTATGCGCGCCTGATAGGTGTGAACCACGGCGCCGCGTGCCGACGCAACCCATTGGACCTTCGAAGGAGACGCTACCATTGCGTCTCGTTAATCGCACGCCGCGCGGTCGCCGCGCGCGAGGCTGCGGCCCGCGGCCACGGCGCGCGGCGCGACGTCCGTGCGCGCGAACGTGGGTGGGAAAAAAAAAATGGCAGCGGTGGGATTCGAACCCACGCCTCCGAAGAGACTGGTGCCTTAAACCAGCGCCTTAGACCGCTCGGCCACGCTACCTTCGACGGCAGACCGGTCTGTTTTTCGGCTGTTCTCGAGCGAAACGTGGGAAGCGAGGGGGTGGGGAACTGACACATGCCTCGTCCTTGATCCCGTTTGACGCGATCGCAGAACGAAGCGACGGTAAGCGGCGGGAGAGATAGGGAACGAGAATTCTGTATTTCTAGAGCAGTTTTTTTTCAAACCGACACATCAGGAGGCTCGCGAGATAAAAGCAGCTTAACGTATACACAAAAAAAGTAAAACACATTTTCAGAGAAAAATTAACACATTTCTTGAAAAACAACGATCCAAAGGTAATTTTTTGAATAAAGAAAGAAGCTAATTAATGCGATGGATACGCTCATTTTTCAGTTAAAACAATTTATTCATACATGGATCCACATCAGAGATGTACAAAAGCGAATTATTTTCGCCCGTGTGGGTCTTTATTATTACTATTAGGTTTTTACAAAAGAGTCGCGGAGTATTAATTTTATTTTCTTGTCATCTTGGGGATCGTCGGACTAAAATGTTTGACAAGCGATGTTCCCGAGGAACAAAGCACGCGGTGCGTCGTTGCGGGAACAGTAGGGCTGCGTTCGGAAACATCATTTGAGTGCCCTAGTGCATTATTTTATCTTTGTTTCTCACTGAATGGTGAACAAGGATAAAGTGATACACTGGCTCACTCGTGTGACGTTTCCGAACGCAGCTTAGGACATCCTGAATAAAGCATTGTTAGGGCTAATTCAGGCAGTTGAAGGCCCCGACAAGGATGATAACAGGATTCCTTAAAATAGGATACTCTACTATTGTCACGTCGGGGCCTTATTAAATATTGTTAAGGATGCCTTGTTTCATGAATTCGGGAATGCTCTACTATTACCACATCGGGGCCATATTGGAATTATTAAGAATGCCCTACCCTTACGGAAAAACACTCAAGTTTTGAGTGTTAACACTCGATTGTCCGAATTTACACTCTCGGGCGTAAACACCCAGATTTAAGTATTTACACTCAAATTTGAGTGTAAATTCGGACAATCGAGTACTAACACTCAAAACTTGAGTGTTTTTTCCGTAAGGGTAGTTTCACGAATTCCCTCATAATAGGGCTTGATAAACGTTAAGGCTCCTACACAATGAGAATCCGTAATTCTTACGTAACTGTTACCGTAAGAAATCGACCTGTATAATTTACAATGGCAGCCCATAACCGTAACGTAACTTTAACGAAACAATCAGTAAGGAGTTGTTTCTAACCTGTAAAGAATTAAAGAAGTATTTTGTGTTTTGACAGAATCTAAATCGAAAACGCAATTGTGTGCAATGGATGTTCAGCGAGTTAAAAATATAGCACTTGTGACTGTTAATTTGGCTGCAATAATGCTACAATTAGTTAGGGAAAAAAGAACAATGATTCGAAAAAGAAAATATTGGGTGCAGCTAATGCTGTTACAGCGTAAAGAGAAAGGTCATTTTCATACTCTTTTTTCAATTCCTGAAAAATAATGACCACGAGGAATTTTTTAAATATACCCGAATGACTATCTCACAGTTCGAGAAACTGTTAAATTTAGTTAAAGAGCCTCTGACGAAGAAAAGTATTCGTGAGCCTCTGTCCGCCGAACATCGTTTATGTATTACCTTGTAGTAAGTTTATCTTATAATATTTATTAAATCATTAATTTTAAATTAATATTTTATTTTATAGTTATCTTGCTCATGGTTGCAGTATGCAAACTGTTGCATGGAACTTTTATGTATCTGTAGCATATATATTAGAATGTTTCTCAACCAACTCGATGAAAATTCGGTCCGATTCGTTGAGCATTATTTTATTTTATTTGCCAAACTTGTAGAAAAACGAAACACCCAGAATACTCTCGATCTAACCCAATACCATTTTGTCAAACTCCTTCCTCAACGTAACCGTAAAAGTTCCAATAATTGAACTTTTACGTTTACGGTTACGTAACGAATACGGATTCCCATTGTATAGGAGCTTTCTTGAATAGTCGCTGCCGCAACGTGGCGACCGCGCGTTAGGCTTTCTCGCAAGTAAAAAGTATGCCGCATTAGTATAAAAGGCGAACCGATTCTGATCCAATAACGAGTTGTCTGGATCATGGGTAAACTCGATGATCTGAATATACTTTTGATAACTGTATAAAACGCAATTTTAATGTTATTTAAAAAAATTAAATTTCTTTAAATTTCTGCTAGATAAGCCTTAATTAAGGATGGGGATTAATATTTTGAAAGGGCCCCCCCCCCCCCCGATTATATTTTCTTATGAGGTTCTGGTAATATTTCCTTACAAGATTCTCTTATAAACTATTTGTAACAATTGTTTTCAGGGGCCTGATCATTTATACGTATTTAGGACCCGATTAATATTAAAGAAACTTGATCAGGACCTTTTCACAGCCTTATTAATGTTTTACTCGGAATGTCATCGGGTGACCTTCGCGGATGAAACGTTCCGTCGAACACTTGAGTCGCGACATGACGAGGGACGGGAAGCGGGTAGGAACGGAAGAATGAATAAGAAGTAAAACAGTGGCTCGCTGACCAAGTACACGCGAGAGAGTGTTTCGCAAATGCGGGAGGATGCCAACCCGGTGGCGAGATCGGGAATCTCTCGTCGGTTCGAAATCTGGGGGTCAATTCTGTATCTTGCAACATAGTGAAAATGCTAAAAGTGAGCGGCTTTATTAAGGGGACAGTTGGAAAGAGACAAGGCTACTCACTTTTAGCATTTTCACTATGTCGCAAGACACAGAATTGACCGCCTTAACCCACTAAGAGCTCCGGGCGCGTAAACGAAGAGTTCGAATCCCACCGAGGCGTCCGGGGGAAACGAGAGCGTCGCCGTAGCTTCAATCGTCATCGACCGGTCCCCTCCCCCTCCCCCTCCTCCTAGACACCCCCGATGGATCGCGCTTGGATCTGGAGTAAGTGGTGAGTAAGTGATCCATATATAGCGGCGCCCCCACGTTCTCCACCAACACGTACGCGCACCTGTCACGCATATATACGCGGCCGCGGCCGCGATGGAGCACACTTTTTGTGCTTGAGCTTGAGCTTGAGCTTAAGCGGCGAAGAGGCTGTCTGCGCGGCCGGTGTGCGGAAAATAATTCTCCGGTGAGGAGGCTCGTCGAGAAAGAGAGAGAGAGAGAGAGGGAATTACGTGGACGTAATCCGCCATGCCCGGACGCCCACTCTGGCAGGTAAGCGTCATTTCCCGAAATTGGAGCGCGATAAACGGAGCGTCGCGATATCGCGTCGCGTCTCCCTTTTCCTTTAATCGCGACCGCACTTTCGACCGCGACTTGCAGTTGTTGTTTCGTGCATTGGAAGCACGTGCGTTTTAGCCCGTAAATTATACCGTGAAAAATCGGAATATCGCTCGGCAATTATCAGTAATAATTTATTACATTCCGCGACACAGCTGCGCGCGCTTCTTAAATTCGGGAAGCTTACGGATTGTTAAACAATGCTCTGCATTTAAAATGTGTGTTATAAAACTACTACGACGCGTATCGAATCTGTATCTCTATTTACGATAATTTACATGAAATTATGAGGATTCACGTGAAATTAATTGATTTGAATTATTATATCACAATGTTTACACGACGCTTTTGTACTATATTGCACTTTAGATCTCGCATTTCAAGCACGATAACGAAAATGACAATACAGTGTTTCTGTATAATAGCACAAATGCAGATGAGATTGAAGTTATGACAAACTCACGAAGAAATATTGAGAACATTTTTGAAAGAGATTTATTCTTTAGCTCCCGTAGCGTGGAACCGCGTAACAAATCGAGAAGACGTACGACGAAATTAATTGATACAATCAATTCTATGTTGCGACAGAAACTTCGCAAAGTCGCACGTCGCGCGAACGAGATTCCTCGATATATTGCTCTCACATATTTTTAACAGCCTCTGAAAATTCGAAGCGGCGATGACTTTTCTATTTCGAAACTCTGACTCACGGTACGTCAATCCGCGAGACTTTCGCCGATCCGCGTATCAAGGCGCTCCTAATTCAGGACGCGCTTTTAACGTCATGAATCATCAACCGAAATTTATCGTCGTTCGCGCTTCCTTTAAGCGAGCAAATAACTTTCGAATGTAGCGTCGAACGTGGAAACTGAGCGCAATAGCGTTTTCTAATATCAAATTTCAGAGTAAACAAATCTTTATGCAACACTGCGAATCGCGCATCAATTAATAATAGCGGAAAGTCCCGTATTATGAGACAGCGGAGTCTCTGATAAATTAATTGGCATCATATGTTCACCGAAAAAATCATATCCTACATTATAGAATATTCTGATATACTACAGAGTATTTCCCACTAAAATAAGCGCCAAGTATAATAATTTAAAAGTAAGAGGATTTCCCTCTAATAAAATGAAATATTCTAAGGAATTAGAATATACCTCTAATGGAGCTAACTAGCATAGTAATAGAATATATTCTAATAATATATTCTTATGAGTAGGTATGTATCATATAAGTATGTATTGTAACCTCGAAACAGTGCCCAGTGAGAAATGATTCGTCGATCGACATCGAAATGATGTCGAAACGACGTCGAATCGACATCGACACCGTCGAATTGACATCATTTCGATGTCGATCGACGAATCATTTCTCACTGGGCACTGTTTCGAGGTTACAATACATACTTATATGATACATACCTACTCATAAGAATTCTAATTTGTACTTACTCTCGAAACGGCTAATCAATTCGGGAAGATTATGCTGAAGCAGCCACTCTTTCATTTCCATTCTTGTATAGCTACACACGAATACTTGATGCACTGCAGCGCGTGAACGCATTACACGTCACAGCCGTTATAGGCTTGCGTCAGCGCGCGAGTGTCATTTGTTAAACAATGGCCGATACAGTACTTTAGAATATTTTCTTCATTTCAGATACTATTCTTAACAAGAGGAGAATATTCTGAACTTTTTAAAAGATTTAATTAGAAGAAAACTTTAGAGGGTATTGTTCTAAAATCTAGAATACAATTTTTTCGGTGATTGGTTCCACCATGAATTTATTGCCTTCGAAGTGAAATCTGTTTAGTGGAAAATTGATTGCTGGATAGTGTAATCGTTGCAAAAATAGATTTGCGATTGAATTTGGACGTTGAAAACCTGCTATCTCATAATAGAGTACTTTCCTCTACGTTAAAAGCCCAAGAAGAATAATTACATGTACAGTAACATCGACAAAAAGCCCTTTCGAAACGATATATTGTACATTAATAATTGGAGAGACGCGTAAGGGATTCTTTTCTCGCGGTTTCCGAAACGACGTGCGTTTCGGAATAAAGTTACGCGATATTCCGTGACCCGGGTCCAGCAGCGGTCGCCGTGTTGGCCACGGCGATCCAGAAATAGACCGAAAGGAAACACACGGATTTGCCAAGAAAAGCAAAAGTTATAGGAATTAAATTTTGCCGCGCCAGAAACGCGCGCGCTGACGCGCGCGCGCGCTCATTAGCCGCCGCGAAAAATCCGAGAAAAGCGTGTCGCGGATGACGTGGTCGTGAGTTCCCGATTTATTTACAAACAGTGGCGGGTATTTTTGTACCCGCGTGGGTGCAAAGATAAGCACGAATGGGAGATAGAGCGCGGCGAAGCGCCAGAAAATCCCTCCCGCGCGTTCGATATATCGCTCTACAACTTTCATTTCCCTTTCGTAATCGATGCTTCTGCCGTACAATAAAAAGAACATATTTAAGACACACGAGACATACGTCGACTTTTATTTTAAAAAATTGCAAAGTTATCATATCGCAGTTGGTACTTTTTATTTTATTTTGTCGACCATTGCGTCGATATTTGCAAACCTCCTCAGTGACGTATTCATTCGAGATTACGTTTCGCGATTAACTTTATTATCGTGAAATTACTAGCGTATATGAGCGAAAGGATTGCCATGAGCACTGCGTCAGATTGGCGTAGTCCCAAATTGCAATGTCGGTATTTCTAAGACAGTTTCCTCGTTACATTTGTTTCTCTTAATCGCTCGTACCATTAGCATAAATTTCGAAAACTTATTCATAGCCTGCGCGTTTTCACAACGCACATGCATCTTGGAACAGCGATAAATTTCATTTCCACGATGGATTGCATGAATTAACGAGACTGATAGGACAAAATGATAAGATAACGGGAACGATGGGATAAAAGTTACAAAAACACCACATAATTTTCTCAAAGAGATACTATATGAAAGATATATTATTCATTCATTAATACATATATTGCATATATACGTATATAATTCGAATAATGATACAAATTTGTGATCTTGCTAATTTAACGTGTCGGTTTATCAAAGAAAGGTAAAGTGTAGCTTACAAAGTTTAATTTATAACGTAGATGCAGACTTATAACTTAATTTGACATCGTTTAATACAAAATATCTTGGAGGTAAAGCTGGTCATCGTATTGTAAAACTTAACAACTATTTCTAAATATTCTAAATTTACAAATTGTGGTTGGATTTTTCGCCTATTAGTATACATAATGTTGCATCGCGTGTACATGTCGTGTAAATGTACGTATCGTGGAGTTTGCGTATACGTGTACGTTTAATTGCGCGTATGTAAACACGTGATATTATATGTTTGAACTTGTAGTCTGCGTTTTTAGTATCTACATTTTGTTTCGCATTTTTATAATATATTTTATATTGAAATCGATAACGAATACGTGTGTATTGTGCGTATAATTACTTGTGTCTTTGTACGGTGTAGTTTTAACATAAAAGCCGCGTGTAATCGTGTATAAAAGTTGTGTGAGTGATGATAAACCGTGTGTATGTCCCAGCGAGAAATGGTTCGATCGATGTCGAAACGATGTCGCATCGACACCGTCAAATTGATGTCGAATCACTTATCACTGGGGTGTGTAAAGGAAAGTAGGATTTTTCGCGAAACATAAAGCGCGCCTTTACGACACCAGAAATGACAGACAGAGTACTTACATTTACATGCAAACTAACGGTTGTTATGAATTCATATAAAAAATATATTCTTCCGTGACTGAGCGAGAAGTGACTCGTCGATCGATGTCGAAACGATGTCGAAACCACGATCGGCGTCGTTTCGACGAATTATTTCTCACTGCGAGGGTTAATATCGCTACATTATTGATATTTGGGTATAAAGAAGAGAGTAAAATAATATTAACGAATTAATTGTTAATCGTCGACTAAGAGAAGGATAGTAACTGAAGTTAATAATAAATACTGTAAATATGTGTATGTATGACAAAGTGGAAGGAGAGATTACTCTTAGAGAAGCACAGTATAAATGATTTGACTCGCTTATGACAATAGTGATCGACAATGGAAATGAGTAGATGTTTCTCGTGACATTTTGAAACTTATGAATTTGAGAGGCACTTCGAAAGCGTAATTTTTTTTATTCTCTCTCACGCACACATTTAATATACGCGCGGTTAAAAAATGCGACTTGCTTCAACGTTTTTATTGTATCATACTTCGTGTTCGATAGTCTAACCAGTCGTTGTAGACGTATATGATACAGGCGTGTGTTAATTCTTTTCTATAAAAAGCAATTTACATATGTCGAGTATTTCCGAAACCGCCGTGACCAGACTGGCTGGCGCCCTTATTGTATCCCATCTGAAGGCCCAGGTGACCCTCGCTAGCACGAAGCTGATCTTCGCTGAAGGTTCTCTTGTTCTCGTCCGCCATCTTCGGCCCTAAACTCGGCCCGGTCCAGTCATGCTTCTGCGTCTGTTACAGAAACAATTGCCCCAGTTAAATTTCACAAATATTTATCAGAACTGTAAATGAACTATGACAATACGTACTGACTTTACTTATCAGTCAAATAACGGAGGGTTTCAGTGTTTTCTTTGCATACAAAAGTCTCTATTATTTTCCATATTTTAGATGCGAGAAAAATATTGTAAATTGAAAAAACTAAGATTTTCTTAAAATTTGGATATAAAAATCTGTTTCGTTAAAAGAGTTCTTTGTGTCTATTTTATGTGTGCATTGGAAATAACAGATATCCAGTAATCTCCAATATGATTACGATTTTGTCAATAATTGTGATCAGTCCAAGTATTATCACAAACTACTTACGAGTCGACCCAGGGCGTACAGACAGAGGGTGACTTGAGGGATGTTACGTCTTTCGAAAAGATCCGCAGTCTGGAAAATTTCTTCTTGCGGGACACCGTAGTTTTTGATCGCCGCTTGGAATCTATCGGCAATAGCGATATAAAAGTCATTGTGCAAAATGAGATACAGGAAAATAGTTCGCTCTCGCTCACCTCTGGATGTTCTCCATAAGTTGGAAATTGGTGCCCTTAGCTTGAATCTTCTTGACTGATCCGGGCGCAAGTTTGTTAATTAAATTGCAAAGGATTACGCCGTCCCGCAAAACATCCTCGTAGTTTCCTGGCGGGAGCTTCTCGCCTGTCACAGCCTCGATCCAGGCGAGGATCTCGGCTTCCTGTTCCTTATTACGACCCTAAAAACAAAAGATAGCGTCAATGGGTATAAATTAGCTTTGTCTCTCTCTTTCTCTGTCTCTCACGCAGACGTCAACGCGATTATTTTTAACATCGTCTTTTATCGCATTGCAGTTTACTATAGAGCGCATTCCCACGCGGACCGCCTTGCATGTGAAACGTCGTGAGCGTTTTCTGGATGTCTTAAAAATGGCTGTATCAGAAATAGATCGCGGTGAGTGGCGGTGTAGGATTACTCGCGTAAAGTCCAACATTGAAAATAAAATACGGCGAGTGATGTCTTGGCTTTTACGAAAGCTGGCAAAGCGGTGTTAAACTATCGAACATCTGTCTCGTGGGTCCCCGTACAAACCTAAGTTTGTAATGAATCTGGATTCGTGTACATAACGGACTGTCTGAATGGCTCGACACGCAAGAGAGATTCCACGTTAAAAAGAGATATATTATATTCTTGTATTATTTCCTGCTGTACGGTATTATACGTGCGTTAGAACTTTTAGACGAGATGCTGCTGACATATACGCGGAGAGAATTTTCTCTTAAAATTTATCCTGAAAACCACGTAATCGTGAGACAACACGACGTTTTGAGAAATTGTATGAGAGTTTTTGAAATTTTACCATACTTTTTACTAGTAATTATACTTAATATACATTTTAATAGTAAAATTTTGAAGAACTTTATGAGAGTAAAATGCCCGCGATTACATGATTTTCAGGATAAATTTTGAAAAACATTCTCATAAAGTTCTTCAAAATTGAGAGCATTTTACTAGTAAAATATATGGTAAAATTTCAAGAAACTCTCATAAAGTTCTTCAAAATGACATATTGTTCCACGATTACATGATTTTCAGGATAAATTTTGAAAGAAAATTCTCTCCGTGTAGCTATTTACGAAAGCCCGCAATTAGTCGCGCTTTGATCGGATGCATAAATTTCACAACGATTTCACGGCAAATGTTTCGTTGAGAAGCGGGGACAACGAGCATTTTAATGGCTTTCGCGCTTTCGGAATTTCTTAACGTTCGCACGAGACGATTTATGATCCGTGCAGCTGCCTGACGCAAACGGGATCTGGCATCCCTCGGTCGAAGCTATAAATCAGTATTTATAGCAAAATTAGGCGGCAACCCTGAAAAGCCGCGGATTTCGAAGTCGCGGGCGGTAAATAGTCGCAATTGTTTCGCCGCTCAGCGATTCGCTCGACCGTGCGATATTTTGGGAGGCGACGGCGTTGTTTGGATATCGCTAATGTACAATGGAATTGTGCAATTCTGTAATAACATCGCGATCCTAACAGCTGCACAGGTACCTTATATACATGGCACGCGGATTCAGCCAAGACGCGCCGCTCCGAATATAATAAAGGCGACTTTAATTGGTTCTAATTGTACACGTGATTTACGTGATGTATTGCACAATTCGCTCACGATTACGCGACAGACGCGCGTTTAATACAGCCGTTTGCAGTGTAACAACGCGATGTATTGTGTTCGGAATAATAGCAACGCGACAACGTTGCGAACAGTGACGACGCTTTGAATTTCGAGACTGTAGACAGTGTAGACGTTAAACAAGCGTCGACGACATGTTTTTCGTTCCCTTTTTTTTACGGCTCGCGTCAACGAATTAAGTACGGGCAGAATTTCTTTTTAAAATTCGCTCTGAGAATCATATAAGCGTGTGACAACATGGCGTTTTCAAGACCTTTATGAGAGTTTTTTTATATTTTCCCGTACATTTTGCCAGCAAAGTGTATGGTAAAATTTCAAGAAACCTACGATTTATGAGAGTGTTCTGCAAAATTGATCCTGAAAATCATGTAATCGTGGGCATTTTACTAGTAAAATGTAAATATGGTAAAATTTCAACAAACTCATATAAAGTTCTTCAAAATTGATTGCATGATTTTCGGGATAAATTTTGAAGAACACTCTCATAAAGTTCTTGAAAATTGATTCTGAAAGTCATATAATCACGGGCATTTTACTAGTAAAATGTATGGTAAAATTTCAACAAACGTTCTCGTGAAATTCTTCGAAATGCCATGTTGTTCCAACGATTGCATGATTTTCGGGATGAATTTTAAGAAAACATTCTCTCCGTGTATAACGCGCGTCGGCGTCCAGGGTGTTCTGGCGAAAAGTGAAATTTCCTCAGCCCCCTATCTGCGAAGTGTCAGATTCAGCCGCGGCAACGTGTTTCTCGTCGCACATCCACTCGGGATGATATTTTAAGATCCGTTTTCAAGGGGAGGCCGGCTTCCGTTCGTACGATGGGCGGCCTCGCCGCGGTTTCCGAGGACGTTTCGCGAACGTGACGCGCGACGCCGCGCACTAAATTTAAAATTAAATTGGACGGGCCCGCGGTACGCGCGATTCGCGTATCCAGCGAATTTGGCTGGCGACAAATCGAGTCGCGCACCTGTGTCGGAGACACGCGTCGTCTCCGCGCGTGAATTAGATATTACAATCGAGAGTGGAGCGAAATTCGGGAATTCCGCGCACGCGGAGATCCCGTAAATCCACAGCCACTTACATAATAAATTACAAGAGTAAGAGCGTAATGATTGATTTGGACATGGAGATGACAAACGACGGTAGTCAAATTAACGAATAAATGATGCGTTTAACGAAAAGGTGAAGAAATAAATAATGTAAATTTTCGAGCCTATGAGTATTTTGGTAAATTGCTGCTTCAGATCGCTATAATCGCGTGCAACGCAGCACTTTTTGTGTTTTGAACGAAACAGACGATAACTGACCCACTGACGGATGATTAATAGTGTTAATTTGTTACAAAGAACTTTATTGCGAATTAAGAATTTGAAAAGACCAAACGACATTGCAATTTCTCTTGCTGAGACGCGGGAGAGGCAGGGATAGTTACTAAGCTTCTTTTCATAAGCAGAACGTTTCCCGAGGCCACGCCCAAATTTACTGCAACTCATCGTTAAACTGCCCGTCGATTCTCTAAATGTGTTTTGCTTCCATAACTCCTCGGGGTAACACCGAAAAGTCCGCGTTGCATAACGTTATTTATGTTGGGATATAAATACACCGGATGTAGAGGAGAAAGACATACATCAAAGAAGAAACACTGACGTAGAACTATGTATCTGAGTGATGGATTGAATCGCAGCTATAAATACTGCGGGAGTCATGCGTTACAAAGTCTTGAATGATTGACAGTATCAGACTGCTATAACCGAACAATAAAAGTTGCATCTCTAGTATCACAATACATTGGCGCAATATAATTGGGAAATAACAGTGAATCTAGTATTCCCAACATTGATCCAATATTGTAAGAGGGACGCCTTCTCTTAGCCAATATGTCTATTTTATTAATTTTGTATCAATATTAGGCCAATATTCTTATTACATTGTTAAATATTGGCCAATGCACTTCCAATATAAATCTAATATTATATAATTGTTATCGTGCAATATTTACATTTATTCCATAGCTAATATTGGCCAATGCATTTCTAATATAACCAACAGTGAACCAATATTTAGCCAAAGCACTGTGCTACTAGGGATGCTGGGAATCCATATCCACTACAAAATATTTGATACAAATGGATATGCATTGCCGATTGTTTGTGCAAGCAACGTTGTATAATGCCAGCTGTTAATTGCTAATGTTAATTGTTATATTGT
This sequence comes from Vollenhovia emeryi, assembly GCF_000949405.1. NCBI lineage: Eukaryota > Metazoa > Arthropoda > Insecta > Hymenoptera > Formicidae > Vollenhovia > Vollenhovia emeryi. The sequence goes on from NW_011967152.1 coordinate 20,813, forward strand.
TTCTTTTCGTAAACATAAAGAAAGCTTCGTGATTTTCAAGTTTCGTCGAATCATGTGTTTTACTTGAACAAAAACTATGGATTTATAAAACGCATGGGGCTTTTCACTGGAAACGCCGTGCCAGAATCGGACCGCGACTAATTGTCATCGAAGCGCGCAAAAGGGCCCAGCGTCTCCCGCTCGCCCCGGGGGAAACGTACCGGCATCCTGTTTGCTGCGTGGTTTCCTCGACGACTTTACCGGATTGCGCGTGACTTTGAAACTTTGATGATGTCGAGCGGAAACTAAATCGGCCGCCGCGCGTCGCGACGCTATATGGCGTCATCCCCTCCGCCGATATTTAAGTGCTATTGGCCCGCTGCCCACTTTTCGGCCGGGTATTCCCACACCCCCGCTCGTAACCAGATCTTGACACCGCGGCCCTATTTACAGGACGCGGCGTGACCCTAAATTAAATTACGATCCGCGCGGAGGGAGCCATCTCGGCGCATCGCGGATGCACCGTATTTTATATCGTATTTTAAAACAGGCACTTATAAACATTTGATGACTCTACGTTTTTACTCTGGGAAAAAAAGACAGTTAACTCTAATCCTTTACGAATTTTACCCCGCGTAACTAAAAATCGCGATTAGCTATTCTATCTATATCCAAGATTTTTAAGTAATACTAATCAATTCTTTCAATTAGTTCTGTCGATATTCAGTTACGCAAAGATAATTTTCGCTTAAAAGGCACTAACCGAAATGTTAAGTTGCTTAACTAAATAAAGAAACGGTCAAAATTCTTCCCAGAGTAGAATTACGAACAATCCAAATAATTCAATTACTAATTGTGGGCCCCAAAATGGGTTGCTAACTGTCTTTTCTTTTCCCAGAGTATCAGCATTATGGAAACTACGGAGTTTTGCAATTATATAGCGTTGTTAATATGCAATATTATAAGGTTTCTAGTATATAAATTAGTACATTGAAAAATAAAATGTGGAAAGTAGGCTTTTTACATAAAGAGTCACGTATCAATAATCCAATTTTCAAAGTCGCAATTATTCTCTATAAGCTCGGTGACATGGCTCGATATTTTTGTGGTGAGATGATATGTGTTTTAACTTTATTGTACAGAAAAATCAATTAATTCTTAAGACTTCGAGATCATGAAAGAGATACCTTAAAAGCGCGATACAGGAAGAAAATAACGACGAACGAAAATTTCGCGGTGTGAACAAACGTAAGAAGCGACGGCTATTGAAAACCGAATAAAAATGATGTTATTCGTGTCTTCCAGATGACATAAATCTTATGCGCGAGATTTGTTACAAATATGAATGTGCTGTGAACGATTGTTTAATGAAGCAAAAGTGCATTTTAAATACGAGCACATTTCTTTAATATGTAAATTTAATTTAGGAAATGATGCGCGTTTATAAATATAAATTATAAATATAAGTGTGTCTTTCTTTGGCGTTTAAAGAAAACTTTTAGTAGAATTTCGTGAGACTTGACAAATCGGCGAGAAAGTTTTCTTACTGACAGCTGCATGGCATCTGATGTTGCGCTCTATTTTTAGTATACATACGTTAGGCGTGCTCTATCCCAGATCTTAAATATTCGACTCTAGCGTTCGCGATTTAATGGATAAACAGTTTAAAATGCATAAAGGGCCAATTCAACGATCCATAAATTTGTACGGCTCGTGCCCGATTTGGGTCGCACATTAGTTGCGAGGCTTATTCTCGCGCTTACAATTAGCATAACACGTGCAAAGAGCGATGGAACGAAAAATATACTCTCAAAGAGATTAGAACTTCGCTTTTCACCTTAAAGAGCGACTTGCGATATTTTCGCGGACATTATCGTTCAATCGATACAGATAGAAATAGATTAAGGATATATTGGACGGAGCATCTTTTCCAAGAGTTAATCCAGAACATCAAGAAATTAAAATTGGACACAGCATGAATTATAATCGACACGTAATTGTAAGAAATTCACGAAATAAATATCACAGTTTAAAGTATTGTTTATTGCGAATAGGATTTGATTTCGATGAAAATGTAAAGCTTGAAAAATTAAGTCGGTATGCAGTGCTGTCACATTCCATCGTTGTTGTCGCGTCAATACTCAGCGATATTTTAATAATAATTGGAAAACGAGCAAGCAAATCGGTTTAAAACCTTGTAGAAACATTTCTACATGTTTGAAGAGCACAATAAAAAAAATTAATTTTTTAGCATCGCTGATTTTAATAGTTTTAAATTGTTTTATCATTTGTTTTTTGCAAGTTCGCGTAAGATCCTACGTTAAAATAGCAATATTAAATAATGAATACCTAACTTTTAAACGAGCAAGTAAAAAAATTAAAAATAACACGTCACGTTATTAACAATGTCAAGTTAAAATTTCACAACGATAACACATTTATTGTACGTTTATCCAACACATCTTTAAAAAAGTTCATTTTCTGCCAATAAATTCATATGTTTAAATAGCAAAATATAATGTGAAAGCAATTCGAAGTTGCGCGTTAAGAAGAATCACGATTTCCAAGCTCCTCGTAGAATAGAATATTTCCACGAAGCGGAAAAATTCGAACAAGTGGATGCAATTTGCCGCGTACGTTTGAGACACGTGGACATTCGCCAGACGAAAACGCCGATACATGAACGCCGTAATTTCTGGACTATGGCCACTTCGAAGGGTGATGCCACCGCCGAGTTTAGACTTCGTCAATCGTCGCTGTTTCCAAGTTTATCGTAACGCAATGGATCTGCGTAGATGTCTGGAGCGATTTACCGCCGCTGCCGTCCGGTCTGCGCGAAATGTTACGTAACGGAACGCGATAACAAATGGCACGTCGTCGATAATTTCCTCGGAACAAATGATCCGCTACGCGGGACATTTTAGAAACCCCTGGATTTGACGTCGACGCGATGATAAATGTACAAAACAGTGGATATTTGGGGAAACCGAGTCGCTAGATAATATATACAAAAACAATCCTACAAAGTATCCTCTCATTAGGTAAAATATTAGGTAAACCTCACTTCATAGGATCATTTTTTATTTTTTATCAAGTATTATCAAACATTTTGCGATCTATTCTACGAGGAGCTCGGCAATCGTGATACTTCGTAACGCACAACTTCGAGGTGCTTCTAATTATATTTTGCTATTTAGGTATATGAATTTATTGGCAAAAAGTTATTGTTTTTTAAGGATGTATTGGATCGATGTACATTGTACATGCTAGAAATATTATCGTTGTGAAATTTTAACTTGACATTCTCAATAATTATTATTGAAGTAGCGCA
>NW_011967152.1:26705-37280 GCF_000949405.1 Vollenhovia emeryi
CAGTGCATTTTACGTTTTGAGTTTATATCTCGCTTTATGTATAATATAAAAATTCATCAATGTTATTATAGTCTTATTGAAATCCGCGCTAACTTGAGAATGCAAGTAGCAACCAGTGGTAAAATTTTAATTAATCACGCCATACAATACAATAATATTAATATTTTACAATATTTAGCATTACTACATTATATTAACAATGTCGGTGTTTTCTTGGCCATACCTGGCATTTATAATCATATGAAAAATGTATTGGAAAAGGGTCTAGGCGAGCGTCTCACCAATTCGACCACCGATGCATATGATAATATTATATATTGTGACAATAGAGGGAAAACTTAAAAATCGCGTATTTAACAGTTCTGTGTACGGCCGACAACCCTTATCGGCGCGCAGTTAAAATAAGTTGAAAAAATGAACGCGTAGACAGCAACCCTGGCGAAAATAATATGTTTATAAGAAGTTTGTTTAAATGTTGAGTCAATGTTTTATTTGAGTTTTAAAACATTTATTGAATTGTTTGTGAGATATAAATTTAAACATGACATATTCACAGTTACAAGTGTTCAAATTGCGTTTAATGATACAATATTAAACGTTTCCGTTATAGTTTTCTAAGTGTTTGTAAAATGTTATTGTCAGTAAAGAATTAACCAGGTGTTTGGCAACGTACTTCCAAACGATGTTACCACTAATAAAAAACTCTTCATAAACAATATAACTATCGATAAAACTCCTCAGAAATAAATATAAACATTATCTCTCATTTAAAATGGTCGCTAGGGATCTTTATATTGTTATTGCGACAAATATGATATCTGTCGCAATTATTCAATGAATAATTTGTTAAAATCGAATTGGTGGGACGCCCGTCTGTGTAGGGAGGTTCGGATTTAAACCCTGGCTGAAGTAATATTTGTTGCAATAAATTTTCTGTATTATTAAAAATACCAGGTATGATCAAGAAAACACTGACGTTGTTAATTACCGCTGGCGACATTGAAGAATTCTTATTAGTCGATTACTATATTATTATTATTATAATAACAGAGTGTAGGGAGGTTCGGGTTTAAACCCTGGCTGAAGTAATATTTGTTGGAATAAATTTTCTGTATTATTAAAACTACCAGGTATGTCAAGAAAACACTGACGTTGTTAATTACCGCTGGCGACATTGAAGAATTCTTATTAGTCGTTATTATTATATTATAATCATTTTGACTCGTGATGTTATATCTACTTGCGCTGCGTTTTTTTTTGTACTACCGTCTATGAATTTATTACAATTTTATATCACTGACTGCGTAATCTATGTATATTTTGATTTCGCGAATCAATATATATTTTTAATTGCATTTATTGTTTTTTCGTTATACTAAAGATGGTCCAATAAGGACCAAAACGTATATATGCATTTGCTATTATAATAAAGTAATTTTATCGGACATTACAACCTTGTTCAGGCTCTGAGCCCCTTCTATTATTCTTTGATTATAATAACATTGTTATATTATTATTAATTATATCAACACTATAGTTGTATGCCTACACATAAGTTTATTAAGAATTCAGAAGAACACAATTTTATCGTAATGTTGACTTTCAAGAGCTTTTATTTATCTTAATGTCTTTAAAACTATTATACGAATCTGCGTAAGACATGTAGAAAATTATATCGCAATAACGTGATGTTAAGGAGAGAAAGAGAGAGAAAGAGCGCGGCGTGATGAGAGACAAGGATGTAGACGCCCAGGCGGTGCTGCGCCGTTCGTTCGAGCGCCGCGCGCGACAACCTCTTGCCGTCATGCGATCCTGTTCGGATATATTTTCTTGCAAATCACCGGCTGGCCCGACGTTTAAATTATCCGTTAACAATGGCAAATTTATTCGCGCGGGACGGACGAGCGAGTTCAGTACGCCGTCCGCCGCGGGATCGATCGGCGCCGCCGTTTCGGCGACCGGCCGCTTTAGTTCGGGAAACGGACGCTACGTGGCGAATACACTGAGCGCTTACTCGGTGTTAAAATTACGTGTCGACTAGTATGAATACCAGCCAGCGAGCGAGTATCGTCAGCTTTGCGCAGTGGCGATATCGTAACCAATGAAGTTCTACTGAGGTGCGATTATTGCTAGTTGAAAACTTTTACCAATACCCCGCCATGACGATGTGAAATACCATCGGCTACGGCAATTTTTGCAAGTTTCTGCGGAAACTGGTAATCGAATAATCAAACATAACAGAGAATGGGACAGAGAAGCCTCGAGATTAACTTCTCGCGCGCTCTCGTCTACTCTCGTCTTTCCTCGGTAGGTGAAGAAATATTTTTAACCTAGGGAGAGAGAGAGAGAGAGAGAGAGAGAGAGAGAGAGAGAGAATTCTTGACACGTTCTTTCGTCCCACATCTCAATCTTATCTCTGGTATTTTTACATATTTATCTGTTATCTATTTTTCCTGGATATTTTACATATAGTAAAGGCCAGCCGTCTTTACCAACGAAACAAATTGTAAAATCAAATAAAACGCATGTGTTGACTTGATAATAATTCAAAGCTAGCTAAAATTTTTTCCAATAAAAATAAAATAATTTTCCTCGTTTCAAGATAGGATATCTTTTATTTTGTACTTGTTTGGACAAAAGAAATTCAAATGCATTGATAATATCGTAACATAATATAGTATAATAATCATAATTATAACAATAAGTTAATATTAATAATTTTTAAGGTTATAATAATAAGAAATTAATATCGAGTAAATTAATAAAGAATATTAGAGTCCCATATAGCAACACAAAGATTGCACACATATGCAGGAAAAACCTTTTACCACAATGGTGTAAATATTTAAAATTCATTCATGTGTTACTGTAGCATTTAGAACAAGAAAACAAGACAGTTCATGTAACGTAAAACAGTTTAAGAAAGGACCAACTAACGAATGACAAGATTAAATAATTATAAAAAAATGTTAAAATATATTATCTGACTTAAAATCTATACAATTTATAAATGCACAAATTTTATTAAATATCTCATAAATATTTCATATACGCACTTTTATTTTCTATTATTTATTAGAAAAAAAATAAAATTATATATTATAATATTATTATGATAAATAATTTACATTTTTCAGGAGAAAAATAACTATAAATTTTTACTTTCCTCGCTAAAAGCTATCTTTATTTTAATGTAAAATAGAAAATGAGATCTTTTCTGCCAAAATTAAACACAAGAGAAATATAAAAGGAATAACATTCATCTCTTTTGTGCCTCAATAGTTGTCAAGTATCACTGTGTCATTGTTTTTCTAAATAAGTTTAGATAAATTGGGTAACACATGCATCTTTATCGATATTACAGAATAAAACTTTCAACATAATACATTTAATTATTCAATATTAATTTATTATTATGTTACAATATTATTAAATATTAATTTATTATCGTAACGTTTCTTTTTCCATAGATTTATAGTTTCCTACATTCTAATTGTGAGTTTCTTTTTGATCACAGGTCGCTGGCAAGCGCGAAGCGAGCCAAGAAGCTGAAGCCCAGCAATGGATGGAGACGGTAATCGGCGGAAGATTTCCACCAGGTGGGCTTCTAAAATAATTTAATTAATACAATATTTCATTTTAATTCTCATAGAAAAATATCCGTATAGTACGGTCGTGTCGTTTCGTATTTATATATTTTTAAATTTATAAATTTCAAGGAACAAGAAGATGCTCTCTGTAGTAAAACATTATTTATTTTGTCAACCAACGACATGACTAAAATTTTATCTACTACGAATATTTGAAATAACATGCGACACTTATAACATAATTTTACAATTACATTTATGAAAAAGAACTTATTGAACAAGCCGTTTATCGCAAACCCTTTTCGGGTTATTATTTAAACAAAACAAATAGCGCGTTTGTGAAATAATTTTTTCAACGCGTACATATTCTAACGCGCTTTTTTCCCCCACTGAATAAACTTCGACAGTCTTACGTAAGGGCCACACATTTAATGACTCTACGAACGCATATGAACTCCTGTTCCGCGTAGGCGACGCGAATCCGAAAGCGTTTCGATGTTTTCATCCCCCGTCGGGGGGACGCTCAGCCGAAGGGATGGAAGGGCGTGCCGCTATCTAACTAGAATCACATAATTGCCGGATACAAATGTCAGGCCGCGTGACGTCGCAAAGGTTAAGCTTCGTCGAGGTCAGTTCCCCCGTATAGTACACCTGTCGTATGATCGAAAATGCAATCGCGGCGCGGTACGCACCACGATATTGATCTCGAGTGCCTGACGGTGTAGCTGTGCGAGACACGTTGTGATCCCGTTTGGACGTTAATTCAAATTCGCGCGTTACGATTGTCGCGAGTGAAATCGTCGAAGCAAACTTTAAAAAAATAGATGTAAACGCAAACAGTAAACACAAATGCTTAATTTGCACGTAAAATTCTATTAAAAGAGAAATATAATGTATTATACCTACACCTCTAATTAGCGTCCAAGAGAGAGAGAAATTAATATTTCTAATCGTACGGCGATTTTCGTTTGTTTCTTAATTCGTACGAAACTCATTGGGTTATATACGAGGCTCCGTTTATGGATTTCCTGGTTTAACGCGCCATTTGTCTTTCATAAGCCTTGATGCTCTTTACGGAGCTATAGTCGCTCGAACGAAAACTGAGCGCGAGCTTATGGCCTGCGTCGAAATCGTGTCAACTATTTTTATGAGATTACTGAACTCTGCCCCCGAACCACCAGGGGTAGTTTCACCCTCCTGTCGCGTTATACTCGCCTGGCAAAACGCGCGCTTTGTTACGTCATTGCGAGCCACCCTATCGAGCATGCCTCGGCGGACAACCCTCGATTCGACATACACCCCTGTTGCGACAAACACGCCAGGCGTCGACGCAATCGGCATTACTTTACGTACGTTTGCGCGGTTTCGTTTACTCTTTCCGCTCATTTTCTCACCTACGAGTACTTTGAACGAGACGGACGCGGCTGGATAAGTAGACCGAAGATCGGCATCTTATGCGAAATCGTGATCGTCGATATATCGTTTTTCATGACGCTACGTTATATTCGATGTGAAATAGCGGTTATAATTAACAGTTTGTAAATAAAACGCCATTCTCGATACGTAATTAATGAAATAAAATTGTTACAAGAGAAACAGAGAGGAAGAGAGAGAGAGAGAGAGAGAGAGAGAGAGAAATGAGAGAACTCTTCATTTATAAAAAGAACTTCATTTCTTAAGTTATCGATTATTGAATAGTTCATCAGTACATAAATAGCACAAAGTTTCATTTATTTATTACGCATTAGAATTATTATGTAAAGAGGAAAGTCCTTTATTATGAGATAGGATTCTAATATGAGATAGTAGGTTTTCAACGTCCAAATTCAATCACAAATCTTTTTACGCGGCGATCCAACAATCAATTTTCCACTAAACAGATGTCACTCCAAGAGCAATAAATTCACGGTGGAACCAACAGACGGTGCCTATTAATTTAGCAGAAACTCCGCTATGTCATATTAGCAGCCTATCTCATAATAGGGGACCTTTCCCTACTATACGCGAAGTAGAAATATTAATTCGTAACTTGGCCCAACAAGTTCACAAAGTATTATGAAAAACTGAGCAACGAACTTAATAATATTTTCAGCGCATTTAAACGAGTCGGAGGTAAATAAGCCTAATAAATTTTTATCGAAACTTGGACGGGGCTCTTGCTGCTGCCCGAACAATCGCAAGGATTCGTCGCGGGCGGTCGTGGAGCGGCCACCGCGAATGTACCACGTTTCCGCCACGCGTTCGCCAGGACTTGGCGAGCGGGCGGGGGCTCGAGATGCGTCCGATAATGCTGATTATGTCGAATGTTTAGATTTAACGAGCCTCCACCTATGACTGTCATCCTGGTTGCGCCGAGGACGCGGTGGAGGTGGCCAAACGACGAAACCACCCCCACTCGGGCACATGATTAATCCCCACTAGGAACCGTCGGTACCTACGGCCATCTAAGTGGGGGTCTCCTCGGCCCGCAAGAAAGCTCTCTTGAACGAGTGGCAGCCTGGTGCCCGCAAATCTTGCGGGCGTACCTGCCCGACGCGAGCACGGGGCTGAGGTTAAAGCTTGTTCTATCGTAAGACGCTATGCCGCGACGCGAGAAGTCGGCCAATGACAGTCGATCGTTCTTCTCATATTTGACTGTGATCAAGTCCGGTTTTACCAAACGTCGCTTAATCTTAGTTTAATTCGTGTTTGTCTATATGTATTTCTAAAGTAACAGTTGGAAAGAGACAAAGAACGAATTAAGCTAAGCTTAAAGTTAAACGACGTCGGTGAAACCGGGCCTTAGCGTCTTGCGTCTTGCGTTCATTGTGGAATAAGTTTAAACCGGGAGTTCCAATCCCATTTCCAGATCGGTATCGAACCTCGATATAGAAATCTTTACGGCACAATTAATTCCCTCGTGACAGTCTAAATAAACTTTATATAAAATCTGCAAATTTGCGAGTTAAGAGGCAAACTGCCACGAGACAATAAGCCGCGGAATCGCTCTGCCGCAGAAATCTCACCCGTCGAGCAGGAAGACGCAACACGACGATTAATATTGTTAGTATCTAATGTACGTTTCTGTCTATCCTTAGAAAAGGATAGCCCGTGCCATGTCGTCTTGTTTCTGCTGCTCTGGTGCTTTGAGAACGCGCATTCGGTATTCATCCACGGAGCCCCGTCTTCGACAAAACGCGTCTAGGGGTGGCCCGGATCACAATGGCGGTATACACGTTACGTGGGGCTACGTTCGAGCTCTACGCGAGGATGCGAGCCGGATAGTCGAAGCTTTTGATGTTATTGACTCGTTTAAAATTGAACTTAAACGGCTGCGGTACAATCACGCGCTTCCCCGGCTCGTCCTAGACACTGGGAGTCCTGATGCACGCGTGGCGGGAATTTGACGGGAATTTCAAGGTATCCCACGGGACTTCCAAATACGGATGGTAGCCTGCTCCCGGAAGCTCGCGAGGCATGCCTGGCACGATCCTTGTCCGACGGGTTTCGATCGCGAAATATCATATTAACGACTTGGCCGCGACTTATCCTGAATATTAACAATCGACGCGTATCTCGGGGAGAGAGGGTTACGTTCAACAGCCAGTTTAGAGCAGGACACGCACAGTGCGCATTTTATCAATGAAGAAATAATTCAGAGGTGACTTGTATTCGCGCATCTTTGAAATTTCTTTCTTATCTGATATATTGAAATTTCTATCCCCCCCCCTCTCTCTCTCTCTCTCTCTCTCTCTCTCTCTCTCTCTCTCTCTCTCCTCTCTCTGTCAAGCGAGAAATGAATCGACATCGTTTTAACATCGGCACTGTCAAATGGACGTCGATTCGATATCGATCGTGTCGATGTCGATTCGACATCGTTTTAACATCGATCGGTGATCGCGGATAACCCAGCAAAAAATGATTCGTCGATCGATATCGAAATGATGATTGAATCGACGTCAATTTGACGGTATCGATGTCGATTCGACATCGTTTCAACATCGCTCGACGGGTCGTTTCTCGCTGGGTCGACGTCGATACTCTTTCGCGCGGCAACAATACAAAGGTCGAAAATAAATCGATAATCCAGCGCTGGTGAAGAAAGAGATTTGCGTTAATCGAATTAATATCAGGGAAACGATCGCGCGCGGCTGGAAACACTCCCCAGCGAGAAATGGCTTGTCGATCGACGTCAATATGACGGTTTCGATGTCGATCGACGAGTCACTTCTGACTGGGTCGAGTCTTTGCGCTACCAAACTTCGTCAAAAAGCTCTTGCGCCGATCGCAGTTCGCGTGGCATAAAATGTATCGCAGTGATACGCGTTCGGACTTTATTTACCAACGCGTGCTGTATCGACAGCGCGTTCTCGCGAACACGCGTTTCCGGTTCACGCCGGAATCTCCCGGTGTCGTTTCGTCGGCGGACAATCTTATTTTTCTCGCGGCTCGCTCCTGCCCCCGCCGAAAGTTAGGGTCGATAGTCGACGACGCGTATTGATTTACCGTCATCTGTACATCATGTTACGTCGTAGGGACGCCGGCGTACCAGGGCCGCATACGGCACTCCGGATGATCGTACCTTGCGCTTCTAGTTGACGTGTCACCTCTCCTTCTTTTCGTCCCTCGCCCCTCCCTCTTTCGCGCGACAATTGTTCTCACCGTCCGTGTTTGCGAGGTGCTCCACTCGAAATCATAATGAACGCCCCGACGATCCGGACGAATAATTCCCTCCTACCGAAGCGGACGGACGCAGAGTCCCATTATCGGAATTTCTCGTCCGTCAAACGACTCGGGATCGCTCGCGGCTCATCTTCCGTAAAGCTCGAGACATCTCTTTGATTACGTCACGGTATATCTTTGATTACGTCGACGATTTACGTTGCGCGAAATTGAGTCGCACGTGCGACGGGATATCGGCGCCGCTTGTATTTGACTCGCTCCACCGAGGCGACCCGCTCCAGACTCGCGTGAGACGAAGCCAGTGCTCTCCGTTCGGGATAATCTCGGGGCGATCCGCGTAGACGTAAACGCAGCTTGAAGTCGCGATAACGCGCTCGGCGCCGCCGAAACAGAAGAAACGTCAGTCATCCGTCCGTCACGGTGGCGCGAGTCGCTCGGGTGCACCAGGGCACCAGCAGACGTTTGAGGGATTTATAGGGTGTCCCGCCAGCGGCCCGTCGCCGGCGGGTCGATTCGCTAAATTACGACTCTACGGCCGCGCCGCGCCGCGCCCTCCCTCTCGCACTCCTGCCTTTCCCCTCCCCGGCCCCACCCTGTTTAAAATATTAGATAGAGTACGGCCAGATTACATTAGATTACATGCAACGTAAATAAACAAGAGTCTTGTTAATTTACATGGAAAGTGCATGCAATCTAATGTAATCTGATCGTGTTCTATCCGCTATTTTAAACAGGGCTCCGTTGGTCTCCTCGACCTCGGATGACCGTCACGCCCCGGAGGGCGAAGGGCCCGCGAGTCATCGAGCATCATCGATGCTCTCGTCATATGACGCGGCGTGACGTCACGGAAGCTCGCACCTACTAGGGGAGCAACGCCGAGCAGTAGATGAATTTATGGGGTGCGGGACACGCGCGTTGCGCGCGCGGAGGATCCTGGTACGATCCTCTCGCGCGCGTCGCGAGAACCCCCGGCGAGGGGCCGGCGCGGTGCCGGGGGAAGGGAGGCGGACGGGGGGGTGGGGTGGGGTGGTAAGGAGAACTCCTTCGATAACGGAAAGAAATCGGCGGCGGGCGGCGAGCGACGGGGGGAGGAGGCGGCCGATCACTCGAGGATGGGCCGCGAGTGTCAGTTGTCCGTCAAAAGATCGTCAATGACGTCATTCCGAGACGAGCCTACCAGGATTACAGCCCCGAGCTAGATTTACGAGCGTCGCGCGATCAACAGGTGGCTCGTCGCGAGTTATATAGGCGATGTCGGCGCACGCGTGCGCACCGGGGGGGAGGGGGAGGGGACACGTGCATTGACCACCTGCGTAGGCTTCTTTCGTGCCGGCCACGACGTAATTGCGGGGGCGATCAATATGAAGACGTTAACGCGACCGGTAAACGGCTGAGCAGTACAACCTTGAAAGTGGCCTCGCTTCGATTTACTTTCACTCCCTTCGTAGCTTGTTGACAGGCATAATACATCGATTGGTCTGACGACAATGATCCCACCTAAATGAAACTGCGTTGTGTCCGAAGAGAGGACAAGGTGGAAAACGGTATATGAATTCACGTTATATGTTTTGAATAAGAATTTTGTTGTTTTATTCAAACAACCTGTATTATTTGATAGAAAAAACACTATTATTTGAAGTAATATCTTTCAATGAAATAATTATATTATTTGGCCAGGCGCTTATAAAGTTTGGTGCTGCCACTAGATGGCCGCCGAACTCGTAAGTAAAATCGCGGCAGCTATGATATATAAGCGACCGCATCAGCAGACGCAGTTTAATCATTTAATGGTCTATTTTTTATTATGGCTGAACATAGTGTACTAATTCAGTGTTTATCTTTCATCTTTTAATGAAGGGAATATTCTAATGTAGAGGGAGAAAGATGTATGCATATACATTTGTTTCACATATTTTCTATCAAACGATAATGCTGTTTGAATGAAACAATAATATCGTTTAGTTTAGATTAAAGAGAATATTCCTTTCGTTTCAAACAAATATTTTATTTGAAGTAAAGCTATTTATTATTTGAAAGGTCAAATAATCATATTTGTTGAAACAACAATTGGTTTGTTTGGACTATTCCAAAAGATAAATTTCTTTGAATCTAATAAAATTGATTAAATTCAAAGAAACCGTTCTCTCTGTGTGTAAGGGCTGTCGCACAAAATTGCATATCTGCATATGCATAGCATAAGACCGTCTACGTAAACCAATGAGCATGTTATTTAAATCATTGTAGCGACTCACTGTTCGATGCTCATTAGTTTAGACGATTTTTATGCTATGCACATGTAGCTATGCAATTTTGTGCGAGACAG
>NW_011967152.1:43350-51220 GCF_000949405.1 Vollenhovia emeryi
TCCTTTCTGCGCTGACTGCCGACATCGACTTGTCTTACTACGGAATCGTGAATACGACAATCTTTTTGCTTAGAGGCTTAGGGCTTGAATAGACAGATTGTCGTAACCGTTAACGATTTTGTCGCAAACGTCCATGAGTCCGTCGTAAAACTTAAGTCGATGTCAAAAGTCAACGCACAAAGAATTGTCGTATATCGCATTTATTGCAAGGCGACATACGTCTACGACGATTCTTTCTGCGCTGACTGCCGCCATCGATTTGTCTTACTACGGAATCGCGAATACGACAATCTTTTTGCTCAGGGGCTTAGGGCCTGAATAAAAAGATTGTCGTAACCGTTTACGATTTTTTCGCAAGCGGTTACGACAATCTTTCTGCTCAGGGGCTTTAGGGCTTGAGCAGAAAGATTGTCGTAACCGTCTACGAGTCGTAAGACCTAAGTCGATGACGAAAGTCAACGTACAAAGAATTGTCGTAGACGTATGTCGCACATGCAAGGCGACATACGTCTATGACAATTCTTTCTGCGCTGACTGCCGACATCGACTTGGCTTACTACGGAATCGTGAATACGACAATCTTTTTGCTCAGAAGCTTATACGGGAAGACCCGGAGTCATCCGCGAAGCTATATTATCGCATCTTATCTGAATTATCGCGACGAGCGTGACGGAACATTTCTGCGTCCCGATGTGTCGGGGTCTCGTAGGTCCGCATTAGCAATTTCACGTCCGCTTGTAGAGCTGCCGCTAATTACGCGCGACAGGTGCGAATGGGGGAGGCGCGTCGGCGCGATTAATCTGTTCAATCCGTTCTTATTCCCGCGGTTATTGGAAAACGCGCGAGGGCGCAGACAAGGGGGAGGGGGGAGTTATGCCAACTGTTGCTTCGGGATTGCCGCCGCGCGTCGATACAATTTGCCGCGGCGACGGCGGTGGGAGCGACGGCGCGGCGGCGGCGGCGGCAGCGTCGCGCGCCGATAGATTGGATACATCGATACACCGGTTGTATCGCTGACGTGGGAGGTGGGGGGCGGGGGTGGGAGGCGGTAGGCAGCGCGACAAAAAAAACGCAATGACAGTGCGACGCGATACGCACAGCTCTTGCGGCAGGCTGCGCCCCTAGGAGTCCGAGACGCGTTGTGTCTTTCGAATGGCGACGGGCCGCGCAGCGCGTCGCGGCGAGACGCCCGGTCGCGCCGCAGGCCACCAGCCACCGACGGGGAAGACGCCGATGGCGGCGGCGGCGGGCGGGCGGCGTGCGGCGGCGTCGCGCCCGCCGATCAAAGCGAGCAAAAAGTGCGCGCGCCCGCAAGACGCGACCGGCCTTTCCTGATTCTTCGTCCGACGTGACAAAAAATGCCATGCCCCCTTGGCTCGCCTCTTGGCATAATGGGGTGCCATGAGCGAGCGCTGGTTGCACGTCCCGGCGACCCGCGCGCGTCGCCGTTCGCGGTTATTATTTCGCGGTGAATCCGTTCGATTCCCCCCGACACTGGGCGGGCCGCGACGAGGAGGAGAGGGGCGGCGACGGATGACGGAAGGGGCGGTCGGGTATCCACTCAGCGCGCGGTGCATCGAGCGAAAAAATGGCCGGTGCCAGGGAAAGCACGTGGTGAGAGTTCGACGTTGATGGAACGCCGCGCCGCGCCGCGCCGGCCCGGGTCCGTCGCGCGAAAGTCAAAGCTCGCATCGGCTCCACGGCGCTCTATCGCGCAAGCCCCCGGCCCTCCTGCTCCGGAACCGCCGCGTGGTCGCTTTTCGGCGAGGGGCGAGCGATCGTTTCTGCGATCCTGGTGCTGCCGTGGTCATCAACATTCTTTTCGCCACCGGCCGAAATCGCTCTCCTTTTCTCTCAGGGCTTTCTCCGCGCAAATGCGGACCGATAAGCGGCGACGGGTCTCTTTAATGAGCGAAGCGCGGATAAAGCGCGCCGGGGGTTTCAGCTTCTTTCCCTCGCTTATCTTGGCCAGGTATCTTCCTCGGGAGGGATATCTCGCGATATCATACGATCGCGATTAATCGACGCGAAACACATTTATTTATCTCTTACAATTATCTTGCAATTGCAATTATTAAGTTTCGAGAGATTGCTCTGCGAGAGATTGCTATAAGCTATATTATACTTGTCTATAATTATCCTTCATTACATCTATTACGTCTATTGAGATGTTCTGAATTGAACAAAATATGTCCAAATGATTACGTTGTATAATTCTTGATTGGATGGCGCTTATACTTGGCGTCTTTTTCATCTTTTTTTTAAAAAAAGATTATTTTTTTAAGGTGATTCTTTATACGTCTATTAAGATATTCTGGATTTATTATTTTTGTCATTTATTCACTCTTCTTTTTAGTTACAAAGATCAGCCTTATTCGAAACGGTACGAATAGGTAACGTTATACATACTCGCATGTTTCTTACAGGCGTAAGTTACGAAGACGCCCTGAGGGATGGCGTTCTGCTCTGCATGCTCATGAACAAACTGCAGCCCGGCCTGATCTCCAAGGTCAATACGTCCGGTGGGGATTACAAGATGATGGACAATCTTAATCAGTGAGTATCGCGTTACAATAAACTCGAGACAGCTGTAAACGCGACAAAAGAATGTGGGAATTTATTTGAAGCGGTGAAGTATACTTGTAAAAAATTGTAATAATGTAATTATAAGATATCGTTTATCAAGTGTTCTCTAAATAATTAACATTTATTCAAGTTTAAGATTGGCTGACAATGAGATTACCCAATCAGCACGCATGTCTCAAAGGCAACTTTAAGATGTCTTTAAGTCGTCTTTTAAACATAAGGCAGAATGGCTGTCTTGTACCCTTAAGACATAAGATACGTGGGTAGGCTGAAAAGTAATGCACACATGCTTGTAGAACACGAACAAAAACAAATAGCGAGATCGGGCAAAAAGTACATTAAAGTACAATTCTTAAGCTTCAAAACCATATATTTATTTTTCAACATAGTTACCGTTAAGGCTAACACATTTCTCCCAACGTGTAACAAGTTTTTTCATTTCGTCACTGAAAAATTCTTCCGACTTTTCTCGAATCCAGGACTTGACAGCTGCCTTCACCTCATCGTCCGAGGTGTAATGATTAACCTTGAGGTCTCTCTTGAGTAGAGGAAAAAAATAAAAATCACAAGGCGCAAGATCGAGGGAGTAAGGAAGGTGTGGAATCTGTTCAAATTTCAGGTTTCGCAGAGCTTCTGCAGTTGCATTGGCTCCAGGCTGCCTCTAACACGACAAACTCGACGTCGCGTCGGGGGTGTTTTAGAGTCTGTATGTACTGAGAAGAATTTACCGTCTTGCAACATGACAACGCTCGTCCACACACCTCACGCGCAACTGCAGAGGCTCTGCGAAACCTGAAGTTTGAACAGATTCCACACCCTCCTTACACCCCCGATCTTGCGCCTTGTGATTTTTATTTTGTTCCTCTACTCAAGAGAGACCTCAAGGGTAATCATTACACCTCGGACGATGAGGTGAAGACAGCTGTCAAGTCCTGGATTCGAGAAAAGTCGGAAGAATTTTTCAGTGACGGAATGAAAAAACTTGTTACACGTTGGGAGAAATGTGTTAGCCTTAACGGTGACTATGTTGAAAAATAAATATATGATTTTGAAGCTTAAGAATTGTACTTTAATGTACACTTTTCCCGATCTCGCTATTTGTTTTTGTTCGTGTTCTACAAGCATGTGTGCATTACTTTTCAGCCTACCCACGTAGTTATTGTGCGTTACCTCAAGACAAAGGCTTAAAACATAAAACATTGTCTTAAGGCTGTCCATTCTGCTCAGGCCCATACATATCTAAAAGACAACTTAAAGACGTCTTAAAGAGGCCTTTCAGACATGCGTGCTGTATGGGTAGCTTCCCACAAATTTTTGTAACGTCGCGTTCCACAAGAGATACTCGATACAGGCCGACAAATTTTATACCCAAAGATCAGACTAGGTGACCCCGAAGGTTTTTCGTGTGCCAAACACGAATCCTGACATTCCTGACTTGCCAGGGAAGAAAGGACAATGGATTCGTGTCCATTCGGGATTTACCTAGTCTCATCTTTGGGTATGAAAAAAAGCTTTTCTTTGTCGGCCTGTGTTATCAAACCGACCATTTGAGTCGTTCGTTTTCCTAATTATTAATTTACACTTATATTTTATTCATGTATATCGTTTTAAGCTGCAATATTTTCCATCTTTAATACAAGATATTAATTCCGACCGCGAGAGACTCGAGACAAATAATCCTCTCGCGGTGGCCTTTCCCGCTTCTCCGTCGGCGGCGCGCCTTCTGCGCGTTCCTGATGCCCTAATCCGCCGTCGACTTTACGCAATCGACAGTGTTTTGCGTCAATTCCTCGACTGCGGAGTATCGACAACGCCGATCAACGACCGTCGTTCGCGAGTCGAGAGATTGTTGACCCTCGCGCGACTCGCCCGAGTTTCGAGAGTCGCGCGGCGGTATCGCCGGCGCCGGGGCGATTGAGCGCGAAACGCCCCGGCGACGTCGCGGGATCCCCCGGCTCCTGGTGCATTCTGCTCGCCTGGCAGCCGAGAACCGACAAAGTCTGAGGTCGGGACCATCGACTATACATTGGAGCGCGATGAAAGTGAAAACGTCGATAGATATATGTAGACACGTAGCGCGGCCGCGGTAAGCGAACGCGCGGAAAAGATAAAAAAGGATAGAAAAGCGCGAATTCTCGCGTCGTTATATCGCGCTTCTCGCGCTCGTCCTTGATGCATCGACGTTCCTCGAATTGTCAAAATCGGCGCAATCACGTTGCGATCGAGCGACGATCAGTTTGGGGAACCGAACTTTTACCGAGCGCTCGCCGAGAGAATTTTTAACAGTCGCCAGTCGCGCTTCTTCAGTCCCATAAAGTGGTATCTACACGATACTGCTTTCTTCCCGGGGTGTTTCTGCGGCTTCCCGCGTCGCTCGCTTTCGCGACGATATTATGCACGCAGGCTATCATCGCCCAGCGACGTGTACCCGCGACGTGACCGGTTCGCAACCCGAAAATAGGGTATCCGAGTTGAACGCCTGTAGCACATTGCTACAATCCTGATGAAGTATTTGCCCGCGAAGAGGTGATTTTAGAACAGCGCAAAAAGAAGCGCACCCTCGGGTGGCTCGCAAAACTGCGCTCTTTTCCCCTTATCTCGCCCGGGACGAAAAAAAGGGATCGCTCCCTTCGGGGTTATCGGGGGATCCCATCGCATTTCTCGCCGAGACGCGAAAAGCCTCCCTTTCGGCCCCCGCGGGCAACTTGCGGCCACCTCGCGACTACTCCCCTCCCCCAGGAGGGACGCGCATCGCGTCCGTTGCTCGCGCGTCGCGCACGTGCCGCGCACCGTCTCGCGGCGCTCGTCGCCGTCGGGCGCATTGCCGTGCGCATGTCGCGCTTCTTCGGCGTTTGGCGCGTTTTGAATGTTTAAGAGCGCGTCCCCGAGGTAGTGGGGCGAACGATGCGCAGCGCGGCCACTCCGCGTTACTCCCTTTCTACGCGAGCAGTATGATCTCGGCGAAGGTGGATATGTTGCCATCGCCACCGCCACCGCCGCCGCCGCCGCCACCGCCGCCGCCACCGCCGCCACCGCCGCCGCCGCCGCGGCCGATGTACCCCACCTATCGCGCGTCGCGTCACCTCGCGTCTTCGCGGACCGTGTAAGATCGTGCGTACGCCGCATGCGGCGAGGAGGGACCTCGCGCTCGCCGCGGCGGCGGACGCGAGGCCCCCTCATGCGCCTCTGATAGACGGAGCACAGGCTCACCGCTCGTGAGCACTGACCTGCCTCACGCTCTCTGCTCTCGACGAGCGCAACAGGTCCACCGCTTGATCGATACGCGGATAGCCGCGGATTCTGATGAAATAAGTCCGCTGGGAACGAAAATAATTTTCAGAAGGCCTTCTTCCCTCTTCTGCCGACGTGACTTCAGGAAATCGCGAGGGTTTTGTGTTATTTATAATAGTTATTTAATATAATTTAAATATGTATTTGTTAATTATACATATATCACTGGATATTTCGATTATTTATATTATATCCGCCTCACCTCTTATGTACGGATAGAGCGGACTAGACCGAGTCGAAAAGTTCTGTACCATTTTGCAATTTTCGCAATAGTTAACGATTATTAAAAATCGCTGTCTTAACCCGGCCTACCGCCCAATATAGGATGCGGCCGTCCCATAATCGGCGTTGCTAGGCGCGCGGGGAGCAGAAAAAGTTACTTTGCAACTGAAGTAAAATTCGTAAATTTGATTGGAGTATGCTCTTAGACTTTGCCATAATTAAGAGCATACGCCAATCAGATTCAAGAGTTTTACAACAGTTGCACAGCAACTTTTTCCACTGAACGCGATCATAAACTTCCCGCGCGCCTAGCAACGCCGATCACATGACGGCCGGCATCTCGCCACGCGCTTGAATTGGGTGGTAGACCGGGCTAAGATAACGATTTTTAATAATTAAGTAACAACTCGTTAGCTAGTGCGAAAATTGCAAAATGGTAGAGGACTTTTCGACTCAGTCTAGTCCGCTCTATCCGTAAATAAGAGGCGAGGCGGATATTACATAACACCTTGCATAATTAATCGAAATGTATGTTTATGTAAATATAAATAATATACGATTATCATATATATGTATACATATGAATGAGTACTGTACTTTTTTAAATATACACGGAGAGAATTTTCGCTTAAAATTTGTCCTGAAAATAATGTAAGCGTGAGACAACGTGGTATTTCGAAGAACTGTATGAGAGTTTTTTGAAATTTTACCACACATTCTACTAGTAAAATGTATACTAACCAACTAGTAGAATGTATGGTAAACTTTCAAAAAACTCTCATACAGTTCTTCAAAATGCCATGTTGTCTCACGATTATATATACATGATTCTCAAGATACATTTTAAGAAAAAATTCACTCCGTGTATAATTAAATGTATGTTACATTTATCATTAAATGTGTTTAGAATCACAGTACTAAAACCCCGTGTTTTCCTCTCTGTTAGAGCTTCCTATAATATTAGAACCACGTATGGGAAAAGCCATGTGTCAGACAGATGCGTTGTGTATTTTCTACCCTTCGGTGCGACGCTCTCGTCGAGCTCGGAAAAAACGTGAGGTCTCGCGTTTAACAGGGACGACACGTCTCTCGAATTGGCTTAGCACGCGACACCCGTCGCGCGCGATAAATCGCTTCGTTATCCGGTGCCTCATATGCGGAAGACGCGTCGAGCGTCAGGAACACATCAGAATGAGCAAGGCTGGAATACGCGGCGTATATGCCAAATATTTCCCACACGTCACGTGCTTTCACGCGCGACGCGAGGTCCACGATCCGCCGTTTGTCATCCGGCGCAAGGCTGAAAATACTTGAGCCTCTCGAGCCGGTTCTATACGATTGACTGTATCGTGGCGTCGACTAATCAGCGTCGAATTACGATTTACGACTCTCGCGATGCTACACGGAGGGAACTTTCTTTTAAAAATTACCCTGAAAATCATGTAATTGTGGGACAACACGGCATTTCGAAGAATTTTATGAGACTTTTTTGAAATTTTACCATGCATTTGAGTACACGGAAAGACCGGCTAAGACAAAAATAACTAAAATTAAAATGTTGCCGTATAAATAGTAGGGGCATCTACATTGTTTTGTGTTGCAACATTCACTAAGTTTGCTGTACAAAACGCCTATATGTCGTTGTCTCCACTACTTATTATACCAATGTGGGTATGACAACCACAGATATAGCTATAAGCTATCCGAAATATTACTATCTATTGGGGTTGCGCCAACCCTAATTAGACATGTAGTAATTATATTATACTTA
>NW_011967152.1:52758-58285 GCF_000949405.1 Vollenhovia emeryi
CCCAAGTTTCTAGTTTCGAGAAATGTGTAGCCAATAAACTTGCAGTTATTTCATAAAAGCTGCAAGGTGATTGGCTACACATTTTACGAAACTAGAACTTGGACCAAGTTCTAGCATCGTGGACACAGACCTTAAGACAAGTATATTCTTTCATTCTAGCTTACTGCACTAGCACACCAGTGCAGCAACAGAAAACAAGCCTTATGTAACGTATACTTGGCTGTGTATTGATAAAGGTGTGCGTTTCTTTTTCAGGTTCCAGAAAGCCTGTGTGAAGTATGGAGTACCCGACGTCGATCTCTTCCAAGCTGTCGACCTGATTGAACGTAAAAATATCGCTCAAGTGACAAACACCATCTTCGCGATCGGACGAACGGTAGTTGATTAACGACAGCTTTGTTATTTTGTTATTTTTATATTAAACTAATATTTCACCGCATTTAGAAAATCTACAGATTTTAAGAAGAACTTCCTAGATAATAAATACGTCATACACAATAGAAGAAAGTCCCCTATTATGAGATAAGATCCTAATATGAGATAGCGGAGTTTCTGCTAAATTAATAGGCATCATCTGTTGGCTCCATTATGAATTTATTGCCCTTGGAGTGAGATCTGTTTAGTGGAAAATTGATTGTTAGATCGTGTATTCGTTGCGATATTTTTGTCATTGAATTTGGGACGTTAAAAACCTGCTATTTCATATTAGAATCCTATCGCATAATAGAGGACTTTCCTCTATCTATATGATAAATTTTCAGAATCCCGCTTTACAGATCTGAAGTAAATAACACCTGTGAATTAAGCATATACTTTAACATTGTATCACTTTAACTGTACTGTGGAAAACTATATTCTTTATGCCAGGGTTGGGAAAGTTACTTTATAAAAATAACTAGTTACAGTTACAGTTTTTTCACTAACAATGTAACTAGTTACAGTTACAAGTTACCAATTCTGAAAAGTAACGCGTTACAGTTACAGTTACTCGAAAAGTAACGAATCGTTACTTTGCAGTTATTCCCTTGCAATAGAAATAAAAATATCGAATCTGCATCTGAACTGTAAAGCGGCGATAAAGGCGTTTATGCGCAAATGCAAGGCCTAATGCGATCTGTGGAGGTTGAAAAAATATATAAAGTAACTGTTAAATTAGTTACTAGTTATCGAAAAAATGTAACTGAGTTAAGTTACAGTTACAGATGTAGAGAAAGTAACGAAGTTAAGTTAGAGTTACCAAAAAGAAGTAACTGTAACTGTAACTTCGTTACAAGTAACGAGTTACTTCCGAACCCTGCTTTATGCTCATTTGCAGACATATAAGCATCCGGAGTGGCGTGGTCCCTGGCTGGGTCCGAGACCATCAGAGGAGAACAAGAGGGCCTTCACCGAGGAGCAGTTGAGGGCTGGCGAGGGACTCATCGGCCTGCAAGCCGGTACCAACAAGGGAGCTACGCAATCCGGACAGAACTTCGGGGCTTCGAGAAAGATACTTCTTGGAAAATAATTCATAGAACTCACACTTTTTTTTATCGCCGTTAGAAATATTCTGTTTGCGCAACCCTAACAAAACCTTACCTCACCTTTTAAGTGAATATCCGCATCGTAACGTAAAATTATTAGAAATATTGAACTGTACCATTCAGTGCTTTCGCAAAAAGAACAAATCAAACTTGCTAATTCCTTGACGATTAGAAGCCGTCAATATATCTGAACGTCGACGCATAAATGTTAGACGCGCTGATTATCCCGTGTCCATTAGCGCGTTTCACTTCTAACGCGAGTGTATCCAACAAAATGTATTTTATGAAGTAATCAATATACATACAGTGCACCGAGAAAGGAATTATTGCTCCCGTTTCATCTCGGCGCACCGCGAGCAGAGAGATCCCGAGCTGTCCCGAGCCGAACTATTGCTCTCCCGCCGCGAAATTCCTAGAGCGAGTCTTGTCGCTCTTGCTAGTTTCCTGGCAGCTCGCTCGGCTTCCGACAATCGTCTTCGGCCGCGTGTTCCGTGTCGGTGCCGCGCGCACGCACGCGGAGACGCACGTGCGCGTCTCCGGTCCGCGCGCGCGTACAATAGCGCGTCGCGTCACGTCGCGTCGGCCCCGCACACGCCCGAATGATCGCCTCGTGCCCGCGTACGTGCGTGCCGACGTGTACACGCGCGCAACACGCGCGCAGGCCGCAAGCGGAGCGCGTATATGCGAACACCGTCGGAGCCCACGTACGTGACGGGGACGACGAGTGGGCGTGACGTGTACGTACACGCGTTACACGCATTCCTTGACCGGTTTCTACACCGCGAGGCTCCCCGAGGATCAGGCGAGCATCCTAAGACGGAACACGCCGGTTCCCGCCGATCCGAAATCACACCGCTCCGCTTTTTTCTCTCTCCCTCTCTCCGCGCGCAGGCCGTCGTCGTTGCGCGTACCTACCGGCGCCTCTCTCTCCTTCGCTGCTTCCTGTGCCGCGAACGAAGGCGGAGAACGAAACGGCGGCGATGGCGAGACATTCGCCGTCAGAGAGTGACAAACTGCGCGTAAAACATAAATACGTTTAAATGTATAAAGCTCGTATCAGCTGCTACGGATTGAGATTGAGATTCGATTGAAATTTGACCGATCTGAGTAAAGTTCATTAATCTCAAGTGACTTTTACCCTAAATTGCTCAAACTTCACTCTAATCGTAGCATAACTAGTAGGTCCACTCCGTCATGTGTTTCGTTTCGCGTTTCGATCCCTTCTGCGCATCCGACATTGCTCTGGGCAGACCAACGAGAGAAAAGTTGTATGTGTAGTAGTGTGGCTTTGATGAGTACGTGTATACACACACGTGGCGGAACACCACGTGATCGGGACCGCAAAGAGATCAAAGGGGCCGGCAGTGGGGAGTAGAGGTTCACGTAGAAAAGGACAAACTCTGTTTCGTGCTATTTCGTCCTCTCTCGTTCGCATGTAAGCAAGAGAGAACGCAATAGCACGAAACAGAGTTTGTCCTTTCCTACGTGTACCTCCACCCCCACTGCTCAAATAAAGGCTCGGTCTAGATATAATAGTTGCTTTCCTTTTACATGAAAACTCAGATAAATCTCACTTGTGACATCATAACTCAGTTGAATGCATGTTCCTTTTGATTCTTGAGAAGTGAGATTCAACCAGATTTAACTGAGTTTCTGAGTATAAAATACTCACATAACTGAGTGACTCAGTATTACTTGAGTGTAAAAGGAAAGCAGCTATTATGTCTATAGGGTGGACCAGCTAGTTATATAATACTATGATCTAATCTCAATCTCAATCCGTAGTCTGATACGAGCTTTAAGCCTATCAGACAATAGGAAAGCAGATACAGTTATAGGAATAGGCGCTAGGAACAGAATTTCCGATGCGTTGGATTTCTGTTCCCTATTCTCTGTACCTGACCAATCACAGTTGAGACTTTGGGATAGGTACGTGGTTTCAAAAAGCAGACGATTGGACAGCACTCCTATTGCCAATGAATTATTTCTGTTGCCTGTGCTATTCCTATTGCCTGTGCTTTCCTATTGTGTGATAGGCTCCCTGGCGAAAATTTTAAGTGAGAGATAATGTTTATATATTTATTTATGAAGAGTTTTATCGATAATTACATTGTTTATGAAGAGTTTTATTGATGGTTACACCGTCTGGAAGTACGTTGCAAACACCTGGTTAATCCTTTACTGACAATAACATATTTTACAAACACTCAGAAAATTGCCCAAGGAAAATGGAAAGTCAAGACGATGTCAATTTGTTAAGGAACCTGCACGTTGCTAGGGTAAGTTGCGATTGTTGCGAAGTAAACAAAAAAATCGATTTCCTACGAGAAGACAGATCGAGGTTGGTTTTCTTCAAGAGCTCTCCTTCGTTTTTCGGAACGTAGTGGCATACACCGAAGCTGTTATTACTCAGGCTTTCACAAAGTTTACTAAGGTGAGAAACGATCTTACAGACGTATCGGAGATACCTCCCTCCCTCTCTCTTTCTCTCTATCTATTACGGGGCCGCAAGGCATTCGTCTGTACAGATCCACTTCTCATTACGGGGCCGCAAGGCATTCGACTGTACAGACCTATTTCTAATAAACGGAGCCGTTAAGCAATCGGTTGCATAGACCCTCCTTTTTTCGATATGGGACCACGAAGTAACCGTCTGTGCAACCCCTTCTCATTCTCACGGGGCCGAAAGGCAATCGTCCACACGGACACCCCTCTTTCTTTTATTTTTTTCACAGCATCTCTCATCTCAAGATAAATAGAAGAGCACATCTACTGTTCTTATCACATCAGGAAGAGAACTGAAGCAAGAGGATCAGAGGCACAAGGATTTTGTCAAACTATACAATAATCTAATTCCTTTACCATTTTCTAACAGTGTTGATTAATCAATAATTATAATTTGTCAAAAGGAATACACTCGTTGATCGTTATTTTAACTTCAATTTTTTGAGTGAACCTTTTTCAAACACAATTTGACGTCATATTGACCAAATTTATATTTTGGTCAATTCCAGTTACAGTTCCAGTTACTCGAAAAGTAACGAATCGTTACTTTGCAGTTATTCCCTTGCAATAGAAATAAAAATATCAAATCTGCATCTGAATTGTAAAGCGGCGACAAATGTGCAAATGCAAGACCTAATGCGATCTGTGGAGATTGAAAAAATATATAAAGTAACTATTAATGTAACTATTAAATTAGTTACTAGTCATCGAAAAAATGTAACTGAATTAAGTTACAGTTGCAGATGGAGAGAAAGGAACAAAGTTAAGTTAGAGTTACCAAAAAAGTAACTTTAACTAACTTCGTTACAAGTAACGAGTTATTTCCCCTGGCATGTGGTCAAATGTCATCGGGTACCAATTCAAATTATCAATACGCAGAATCTATATCGCTCTAGACACGTGCGTCATCGCCGAAACAGCGCGGAAATGGGACAGTCCCATTTGCCAGTGGTGTCGGATTATTCACCTTAATTATTTCAATATTTGCTGGCGGCAGAATATCTTAAATTTGGTTTGATTTTACACCTTTATGTTTTTTGAAATTTTACCATACTTACATTCTGCTAGAAAAATGTATGGTAAAATTTCCAACAAAACCCTCATAAAATTCTTGGAAATGTCATGTTGTCCCGCGATTGCACGATTTTCAGGATCAACCGAGAGAAAATTCTCTCGGTGTATGCGCAATGTTTCACTCTGTATTTTTGGTTTGATTTTACACCTTTATGTTTTTTGAAATTTTACCATACTTACATTCTGCTAGGAAAATGTATGGTAAAATTTCCAACAAAAACCTCATAAAATTCTTCGAAATGTCATGTCCCGCGATTGCACGATTTTCAGGATCAACCGAGAGAAAATTCTCCCGGGTATATGCGCAATGTTTCATCCTGTATTTTTACATCGTGGGTCGGGTATCATTCTCGCCGCGACTCGCAATTCTTCCAACGTCAAAATATCCAAAAATCCTCATCAAATTCTTGGAAATGTCATGTTGT
>NW_011967152.1:58381-62280 GCF_000949405.1 Vollenhovia emeryi
TTGCACAATTTTCAGGATCAACTTTAAGAGAAAATTCTCTCGGTGTATGCGCAATGTTTCACCCTGTATTTTTACATCGTGGGTCCCCAGTGAGAAATGATTCGTCGATCGACGTCGAAATGATGTCGAATCGACGTCAATTCGACGGTGTCGATGTCGATTCGACGTCGATCGACGAATCATTTCTCGCTGGGTCGGGTATCATTCTCGCCGCGACTCGCAATTCTTGCAACGTCTCGTCGGGCCAATGTACCGCCGCGCGTGCAATGACGTGGTCTGGAAACGTCGACCGTGGAGCAGGCCAGTTCTCGGGGACCCCCCGGCACAGGGCGGCATCACGCCGAGGAGCCGCGCCGAGCGTCGCGCTTAGCGGTCCGGACGCAGTTCTCTCGGCCTGCCTCCCGCCGTCTTATGCGCTCCTCTTGAAAGGGGAGCGCTGCGGAGTGGCCGCTCCGCGCATCACTGCGCCCCACTATCCTTCCACGCACTCGCACTCGCAAGCCGCGCGCGTACGAACGCGCCGCGGGCCGCGGATCTCTCGCCCGCGGATCACGGAGCGGTCAATCCGCGGTCTCCCCTTTTCTCTTCCCCCGCGGCCGCGGCGGATGGAAACCGCGACTCGTTTACAGACCAGGGTCACCGGATCAAGTCGGAAACCCCAAGGGAAAGAGAAAAAAAGAGAGAGTCCGGATCAAGCTGATTATTTAATAATTCGAAATGAGGAAGATCTCTTGTAACAGCAAGATTCGGTATATCTAAATTCGACCCGTCACTTCTACGTGTTTCTCTTCTTTCGCGTTCTCGAGGACCACTCTTGTCGAGATGCTCCCGAATGGCCGGTCCAAGTCCACGCGGCGCCGCGGGGCTCGATCGCCTGGCGATCGAGCGACAGAGATAAGCCGCGCGCGAGCTATATTGTATACTTGCCTATTTAACACAGACTCGCGGACGGCTGATTCGAATGTGCACGCGCCGCACACGTAGGAGGGAGGGGGAGGACAGTCCGAATGGTTACGCGCATCCAGATAGACACACGTATGACTCTTTCATGTTCCTGACAACCTATTCGCGTGGAGTTCATTGGTACGTTTCCACGGTGCTCCGTGCTGTAGCACCCGGCTCGACCGAATGCGAATGACCCACAAACTCGCGTGCGTTATCCTCCTTTGCCCCCCCACACGGCACGTTTCACGCCGACCACTTGGGCGTTCATGGTCTCCGGGTAGACGGTCGACTCTAGCCGATCGACAAAAGTATCTCGCTGTTGCCCGGACGACTCCCGGACTCGGCGGCACGGCGGCTTTTGTCGCGCGTAACGCCAAGTCGTCGGGTATATAAAGAAACCGGAGAGATGGAAGCGGGACATCTGAAGCGTCTCGTCGCCCACATTTGGCCAGATGGCTTTGATAAAGGCCCCGCGCACGCCTGACGGTTTTATCAATCGGGAATTGTGTCTGAACACTCGCTAGGATATTGGTAACAAGAATAGAAAGGACTATTGGACGATCCGACTGGCAGTCGGTGCATATTATTTAGTTAATAGATTACATCCAACGTTTCGACCGTCCGGATTGTCGTCATTTTCAGAGATAAGCATATCGGCAAGTCAAGACGTATCTATAAAATCAGGAGAAGACATTTTTTGTAATTCAATTCCGATTACGTGTAAAAAGTAACCGGAAAAGGAAGAGAAAAGGAATGCGCAACTAATCTAAGTCAAATCATAAAATTGAAACCCAGATAGCACAAGACACTCCTATGAACATTTTAAGTATTCTTCAAAAATATAATTGGAATATTTTATAGGTCATTCTTATATATTTATCTTATGTCCGTGGAGCATTCGACTGGCACTACTATAAATCTGTTTCGAATGCGAATAGAATAATCTATCGAATATAGCGTGTCGGTTATATATGGTATGATCACTGGTTTTGCTGCCTTTTGCATAAGATAAGTGTATTACACAAGAAATAAAATGCAATACATAAACTCGATGAATATTAAAAAATTATTCCAAACGAATATTTCAAAGACATTCTCGACGAATATTCTACAAACGTTCTTCTTTGTTATGAATATACGATTTCGAATTGTAATAATCTGTATATAACAATGGATACGTTTAATCGACCTTTTCTGGCTATTATTCAATCAATTTAATAAAATACAGGAGCACTGTGCAACGTTTCGACCACTGGTGTATTAATTCTACTTTATTGCGACTCTTCTTACACAATACTTTTATATAATTATGTTTAATTTCTAATTTATATTTATAATCTCATTTACATCTATGATAATCTTGTAACTCCGACTGTTCAATTTTAGAATTGTGCTTAATAAAGACCCAAACCAGTGGTCGAAACGTTGCACAGTACTCCTGTATTTTATTAAATTGATTAAATAATAGCCAGAAAAGGTCGATTAAACGTATCCATTGTTGTTTATTACTGGCAACCTAAACAAATTTATCAAATCTGTATATATTTACAGAAATTCGATTGGAATAGCCTGAAATTAAGAATATTTGCACTCCAGAAGAATATTCTATGTGTGCTATCTGGGAACGAACGTCCACCGCTAAGGTATATTAAGAGACATATAGTAAGGTATATAATATTGAAAACAATAAAGAGAAATGTCCTCACAATTAATTTGTCGAAAATAAAATTGTCAAATGTCACATTAAAGTTGCATGATATTTTGCAAAGCAATCGAAGCATAATCTCACAGGTCGTGTAGCAAAGTTACTGTGTTCGGATTCTTTTTTCTTTGTTCGTGATTTATCGATAAAAGAGATAGATCTTAGCGATCAGCAATGTGTCTGATAATATTTTTTATACGATTATGCATTTCTCGATTGAATTTCTGAGGCTTACGCTCCAAACTGGCTAATATAAACCATAAAAATTACTGGACGAATACGTTTATTACCGAACGGTTTCATGTAATTGACAGCATGGATTTATAATAACGTGCCGCGTGCAGCGTATTCAACGTCTCTCGAGTATGCCAGCAAACGCATATGCCAAGGACTTTCGATTGACCCGGATGATTGCGCTAATGAGACGAACAACGGTGGCTTCGATGAAACGCGAAGAATCTAACACGTGCTACACGGTTTTCTACATGTGCGATAATTGTACATTATCGGGCAGAACTGTAAGTTTCTTAAGTAAATAATCATTGTTTCGTATTCTGAATCCTCTTTTATCGATAAAAGCGCCTCTAAAAGTGGCGAATAAGCCCTCTGATTGGCTACAATTTTATCGATAAAAGAGGATGGTCTTTCACGACTTACGTTTTTCTCTGCCTTGCCTTACATCTAAGACAGTCCTAGGATCTGAGCAGAAAGATTGTCGTAAAGCCCGTATCAGACTACGGATTAAGATTAGATTGAAGTTTGACCAATTAGGGTAAAAGTTACTAAACTTGAGATTAGTGAACTTTACTGTGACTAGTCAAATTTCAATCTAATCCCAATCTCAATCCGTAGTCCGATACGAGCTTAAGCGTTTACGGTTCCGTAGTAAGACGCAAGTCGATTGTCGGAAGTCGACGCACAAACAACCGTGGACGTATGTCACATTCGGGTCAGAGGACGAAGCAACGTAATAGAGCTTACGATAAAGGCGCAAACATAAAGCTCGTATCAGACTACGGATTGAGATTGAGAAGATTAGATTGCAATTTGACCAATTAGAATAAAAGTTACTAAACTTGAGATTAGTAAACTTTACGCCCGTATCAGACTACGGATTGAGATTGAGATTAGATTGCAATTTGGAAATTTTGGAAATTTGGAAACATTGGAAATGTAATATTACTGTGATATTATATTTCCTATATTACATTTCCAATGTAATATTACTGATAGGGTAAAGGCAGCCTATTAT
>NW_011967152.1:62959-65723 GCF_000949405.1 Vollenhovia emeryi
GTACTCGCTGACCATAGTAGCTACCTTTGTCGCTGGCCATATTAGCCGCCGAGCATACATTTAATAATGTGCATTATAATTATCAAAATAATGGGCAAAGCACGATAAATTTATTATAAAAATATAGCCAAGGTTTAGGTTTTGAAATGTGTAATGAGAAAAGCCAAAATTATTTTGTTTTAATTTGAAAATCTTACTTAGTTGGAAGTGCCATGTCTCACTTTGACGTGTATATTTTGATGGTTATGGAGAACAATAAAGCACCAAACCACAAATAACAACAAAATAGAGAGATTTTTGTTACCAAACTTCAAGAATAGCTACAATAATTGGTTTTTATACATTATTGTTTATCAATGTTTAAAATATTTAATACAGGCGTTGTGGCCATATTACCCGCCTGGCCATAATGCCTGCCTTTACCCTATATCACAGTAATATTAAAATGTCCACCCAATGAAATATTACCGAGATAATCTTTGATGAGTACGTGTATACACACACGTGGCGGAACACCACGTGATCGAGACCGCAAAGAGATCAAAGGGGCCGGTAGTGGGGGGTAGAGGTTCACGTAGAAAAGGACAAACTCTGTTTCGTGCTATTTCGTCCTCTCTTGTTCGCTCTCGTAATCGTAGTAATATTACTGTGATAATCACAATAATTTTACTGTGACGTATCACGTAATATTATTGTAATATTGCAATGAATTAGATTAGGGTAAACCCGGGTATGATGGCCCTACGGAAAAGATGGTTACAGGCTATTAAGATAATATTAAGATATAAATAATAATATCTTCAATAATTGTTTAATAGTGCGTTTTTGCAGTCATTTTCAAAGATGACTTATCGTCATACTACAAATTACCCTTATAATATTTTATTTATACTTCAGTGCGATATACATTGGAAAGTGCCAAATAGCACCGTGACATTAAATGACGTCTTCATGGCATCTTAATGACGTAATAAAACGTAATGAGGCGTAATTAAAAAGTCATTTGACATCACCTTGCGCTACTTTTGATCTGATATATTGCAGCAACATTACTGTTATATAACTGTGTAATATTTCTATATAATATATCAGCAGGGTTGGGAAGTAAGGCGTTACTTGTAACGCCGTTACCATTTTCGTTACTTTTTTTCGGTAACGATCGTTACTTTTTTATGTCTGTAACGGTAACGGTAACGTCGTTGCATTTTTACAGTAACGGTAACGAATTCAGCCGTTACTTTTATCGTTACCTTAGTTCCCTATTATCTTTTATATCTGTTCAATAGATCGTGAGCTGGTCGCGCTCACTATTCTTGATTGGACAAAAATATTCCGATATTGGGTGCTGGAAGTCAATGTCACATGAGAATGCGCTGTAAACATTTATCGACGTCTTGATTCTGGGGCCCGATTATTGAATTCATTCAAAGAAGAAACGTATACGAAAATTCTGCTCTGACAGAAAAGTTGAAAGTCGATTGGTCAAAAGCCACGCGTATATCCAATCAATTTACAAATTTTCTGTAAGAGCAGAATTTTCGCATATGTTTCTCCTTCGTACAAATTCAAGAATCGAGCTCCTGTATGCTCTATGACTTGCTATATAGAAACTAGTTTAAAGTTTTAAGTTTTAATATTGATTATTAAATAATAATAATGTAATTTTATAATTAACATCTTACTTTAGTATTTCAACAAAGTAACGAAAAAGGTAACGAATCATTACTTTCTAAGTAACGGTAACGGTAACGCGTTACTTTTTAAAATTAGTAACGAGTAACGGTAACGAGTTACTTTTTACAAAAAGTAACGGTAACGGTAACGCGTTAGTTTTTTAAGGTAACGTTCCCAACCTTGTATATCAGTAATATTACCAGGGTTGGGAAAGTTACTTTATAAAAGTAACTAGTTACAGTTACAGTCTTTTCGCTAACAATGTAACCAGTTACAGTTACAAGTTACTAATTCCGAAAAGTAACGCGTTACAGTTACAGTTACTCGAAAAGTAACGAATCGTTACTTTGTGCAGTTATTCCAATAGAAATAAAAAAATCGAATCTGCATCTGAATTGTAAAGCGGCGACAAATGCGCAAATGCAAGGCCTAATGCGATCTGTGGAGGTTGAAAAAATATATAAACTAACTGTTAAATTAGTTACTAGTTATCGATAAAATGTAACTGAGTTAAGTTACAGTTACAGATGTAGAGAAAGTAATGAAGTTAAGTTAGAGTTACCAAAAAGAAGTAACTGCCCTAGAGAAAAAGTATACAGAAGGTATACACAATTTCTGTATGCGTATATAAAGTTTCTATATCCGTATGTTCAATATGTATATCCTATTCCTCATTCTGTGTATACTTTTTCTCTAGGGTGTGACTGTAACTTCGTTACAAGTAACGAGTTACTTCCCAACCTTGAATATTACTGTAATATTACATTGCAATATGTAATATTACTGCAATATTATAATATTACTGATACATTACGTAATATTACGTGCTATATGGGTAAGAGTATAGTACTTAAGATGATCTTAAATATCAGAACGGACTACCCAGTGAGAAATGATTCGTCGTTCGACGTCGAAATGATGTCGAATCGACGCCAATTCGACGGTGTCGAGGTCGATTCGACGTCGTTTCGACGTCGATCGACGAATCATTTCTCACTGGGAATACCCCACATAGCACTGACGTAACAAGGATATCCTTATGAAGTTACAGATATCTCAAAGATATCTGAGAGATATCTTTATACAAATG
>NW_011967152.1:67206-91040 GCF_000949405.1 Vollenhovia emeryi
CTTAAACAGATATCACACTGATATCACTGTGATGTCGCTGTGCTATGTGGGACCGGCCTTGGTGTGCGCTCAGTGCGCACTAGACAAGTAACCGAATTCGCTATAAGCCACGCCATGGATGTAAAATTACGTTGTACATCGCTCGTCCATACGAGATTCTGTTCATGGTCGCGACAAATGTTGCACATGTTCTGTATAATTGTGTGACAAGAGACCAACTTCGCTCGAGGAGCGACAAAGGTTGACTGATTCTATTTTTATACCGGCGGAGCGGCTCCGATCTCGCCGCCATCTGTGAAGCGGCGCGAAACGCTTGTTCGCGGAGCGCGGAGGGCTCGGGTACTCGCGCACCTTGGCGACCTCGGGAACTGCTCCCGGGTCTGCGTGTGCTCCGGACGGGGTGTGTGTACGTCGCGGATCTCTACGATGCGCGCGACGAGACTGACGAGAGGCGTCCTCCGCTGCGTGCGTTCGCTACGTCGCGCCTGATCGACCCAGGAGGATCTCCCGATCGAGGGCTCGGCCGGAGAGCGCCGGACGCGAGTATATTTATCGCCGCCAGCGAGTGAGAGAGAGAGAGTGGGAGACGCACGTCCCCCCGGGGATGCTGTTGTGTGTCCTCGCTGGAACCTCGCCTATCCTCGCGGCCTTTATTCTCGCGCGCGGCGACTCCTGTCCAGGTACGGCGAGCGATGACTTCTCCGAGGAGCGACGTTCGTCGCACGTTCGAGCCCGAGCCTAGCCTCGGCAAGAGAGACTGGTGTCCCGCGAGGAAATGACATTCGGCGCTTGTTTTCGCATTCGCGGAGGTGAATTGACCGCTGGCACGTCGATTGGCACGCGGCGTCTGACAGTCAGTTTTATCAGCAGGTACGCGCTAAGCTCGGCCCCTGGGGTTCTTCCGCGAGACAGAGAGAGAGAGAGAGAGGAGTGTGAGAGGGAGAGACGCCGGTCGAGCGTCTGGCCAGTGGAGTACGCAACAACATGCCTTCTGTTTGCGGCGACGTGCTCGATACGGCTGGTAAGTACCGCTTCTCTCACCGCCGTTGTCGCACCTAGGCCACGTGATGTCGTTTGAATGCAGCTGCGCAAATACTTTCCGATTGTACGAGGGTGATCTTGCGTCCGCAGCTGCCTCGCAATCGGGCGTCATGGAAGGCATCTCCAGCACGGACAGCGTGGGAACGCAGAGCGATATATCGGGACACACGACGGTGCCGGGGCGGCCCAGGATGGACGTGGCCTGCGTCCTGGATCTGCAACAATCGGAGCACCTCGCTCAGCGCAAGAAGGCGCTGGACGAGGTCAGGCAGGCCTGCAATCTGGTCAACGCCGACATACATCATATTCAGGTACGGTCTCTGCGCGATTTCGATTATTCGCACAGCGGCAGACTCCGAATAAAAGTGGGATGAGAGTATTAAAGCGAACTGTTGCGACATCTCAATCTTATCGCCGTTTCAAAACAAGCCGTGTATCAAAAGTCGAGTGCTAGATAATCTTAATATTTCCTATACTCTCGAAGCCGCAAACAAGCGAGGATACGCAGGAGTTGCGGGAAGATTGTAAAGCGCGTTTCGATCCTTTCCTAACTATCCGCACGTCTGTCGCAGTTCGAGAAGCTCGATTTTGGCGAGACCAATGTGCTGGACACGTTCTACAACGCTGATGTGGCGGTTGTGGACTTGAGCATACAGTTGCAGCAATCTGCGCTGTTCTATCATCTCGGTGTCAGGGAGAGTTTCGGTATGAAGGAAAACATTTTGCTGTACAACGACACAGACACGGAAGCTACAATTAGGCTTAAGGTACGTACGCACGAGGTATACGCCGCTTGTTGCTCCTCGTCGCTTTCAGAATTGTAAATGCAAACAGTCTCGTACGTTGATCGCGAAACGCTAAACGTGAGATAGGCTGATGGCAGAGAAGCCCCAGTCTACAATAGAAATTTAAACCTTAAGCGTATTCTACTCATACTTGACCGTGATTGGCCAATTTCTTAAAGCTTAGGGCTTAAATCATCTATTGTAGACTGGGACGAACGATTCGTAAACGCTTATGACTGTCTTAAGCCGTAGACTCAAGGCGAGGCAGAGAAAAACTTGAGTCATGAGAGTCTCCTCTATACGTCTTGTAAGCGTTTACGGATTGTTCTCTGCCATCAGCCGCAGTAAGCGCAGGTGACCTTGGCCGTTTGTTAGACTCAGGATGCACTTTATAGCAATGATCTCAATTAACGCTCTCATAAATAGAGAGATTGCTCGAGGCGCAAGTGACCCACACTGCGCACTATCGCAGCATAGCAAATAGTACTTCAGTATTCCTGCATTCTTGATATTGAGAACACGTCCATCTAATAGTTTCCTCGCACGAAAGGACTGCTTATAACGTGCAAAAAGTTATGTTTCGAGTATCTGTTTCTCAAAATTGTGTTGCATCTAATTTATGCAAGAAGATTGAAGAGAGTGAAAGTAGTAGAAAAAGTATTAGCTTGTTTACGATGCGATTCGCTTATTATTATGCGTTTCTCTCACGCGTGGATCAATCTTGTTGATTTAGTCACTTGAACAGCTACCGGAATTTTTTATCACTTTGCTATTAACATAACTGGTCTATGCTTGTTGATTAATATTTCTGCGAGGTTTTTGCCTCCTTTCGAGAACTTGCAAAAGATTTTCGTATCCTTACTGCGGTCGGCAACAAGTTAGAACGTGCGCGCGGAACGGTGCTGGACGTCAGACTGCCGTAAACTAAACATATTCGGTGGCATCAGATGAAACGATGTCTCTGCCGGTTGGGCAAGCACCAAATATGTAATTCCGCTTAATATGGAGTAGAGAAAAACGTGAGCTCATGCTCTCAATATAGCAGTTACCCAATACAGCAGGTTGGTGCTAGTTGATCGCGCGCCATACGTTGTAACACCGTGGACGATCTGTTGCTGACTTCTTGTGCATTGCGACTCTACATTGCGTCCGGATTGTTAATTCTATTTGAAACTATTACATCGTACAATTTATAAAGAATTTATAACAAATTTATAAAGAACTCGAGGAAGAAGTTGATGTGCATGCGCTAAAGTTAATGTAAAAATATGTGACAAATAATCACGAGGTGGATTGTGAAAGTTAAAACGTCAATCGCGCGCGCGATAACGTAATAAAATATGTCGTGACGAATTTTTTATGTGACTTGGAACCAGCTATTATTTTTCGGATTGCACAGAAACAATTCTTTTTAATTACAGCGGTATGAAATATTTTTATATAACTAATCGATACAGAAATAACTTTTTTTTTATACAGTTATCCTGTGGCAGTTACACATTTGTTTCGTATCGCGTTGTGGAATCGTGTGGTTCGTGTGTAGCCACGAACCCAGCGACCAGCAGGATCACAAGCGAAGAGACAATAGATCCCAAACAGCATCTCACTCTGAAACTCAAGAAATTGTTTCAGGATGTCGAAATACAATCCAAGTAAGCAAATGAGAAAATCTGAGCAGAAATCATGTTAGATATTTTTAATTGTTACTCCACCAAAAAGTGCGGAAAACAGACGTTTTTAATATGTAATGTAAAAACTTTCAGAGCACATATGAAGGAGAAATTTCTGGCAGATCTACGCAAGGCGCGCGAGACTTACTCTGGAGAAGAACTCTCCAGAGCTCTGAATAACATGCGCAAACGCTTAGACGATCCAAATGTTCTGTCAGGAGAGGTTGTTTTAAATGTTCTCATTTCATTCCGGGAAATACAGGTAAAGTAATGATAAACTGATAAAAAGAAAAGTTTTCCAATCAAAATATATTCAGAAACAATTACACTCGTTCTAAAATTATTAGGATTACGATGCAATGGTACAATTGGTTGACGATTTGAAAACTATACCAACTCACAAGAATTACATAAATACTCCAGCTATAAGATATTTATACGCGTTTGCTTTAAATCGACGAAACAAAGAGGGCGATCGAGAAAGAGCATTAAAGGTTATTGAGAAAGCGCTGGAAAAAAAGGAAAATCATGTTCCTGACATGTTGTGTTTATGCGGAAGAATATATAAAGACATATTTGTCGAGAGCAGACACACAGATCAGGAGAGCTTAAAGAATGCGATCCACTGGTACAGAAAAGGTTTTGAGGTATAGTATCTGCGTGTAAATCGTTTCTCTGTTATTGGAAGCATTTCTGTTGACGCGTATATGTATTATCATTGTTCTATTTATAGGTTCAGCCTAACGAATATGCCGGTATAAATCTTGCTACTTTACTCGTCATAGCTGGAAATGAATTCTCTAAAAGTGAGGAGTTGCAGCACATAGGAATGGTATTGAATAACTTAATTGGCAAGAAAGGCAGTTTACCGAGCTTAAAAGATTATTGGGATGTAGCGACATTTTTTGAGATTAGTGTATTAGCGGAGGATTATTCGAAAGCTATACAAGCAGCTGAATGTATGTTCAAATTAAAGCCACCGAATTGGTGAGTATACGAGAAACGAAAGTTAGATCTTTATTCGGTTAAAAACATGTTCAGAATGCAGGACAAAGCGTATATGTATTTAGAACTTATCTTAATTGTTTTAACTTTTAGGTATCTGAAATCGACAATCGGCAACATATCACTGATAGATAGGTTTCGTAAAAAGAACGAGGAAGCTGAAGTTGCACCGGAGGAACAGATATTTAGTTTCTGGATGGACTACTTTGTCGAAGCTACAAAGCCGGAGGTTGGCGATAGTATACGGTTTCCAGTAAGTTGATAAATGGAATCGTTCTACTGAGGATCCAGTTTCCAATTCGGGAGATTATGGCTTATAGTTATGCATTACCAATCCAGCTTACTTCTGTACATTTTGGGTCAAAGTAAGAATAATATAAAACTGCTCTTAGTGCAGGTTTATGAATTCACTCTGAAGAATCAACTTCCCACTTTAATAATCTTTCCAGTAAAAAGACGCTTGGCACATTACAATATTTTTATTAGATTTTAGTGTTGGAACCAACAAAGATTTTAATGCCGAGTTACGTAAACGTGAATCTTGGCGCGGAAGAGAAGTCCATACAAATATGGAATTTGTGTCTGGATAATATGAAAAATAATTGCAAACAAGTTCACGATTGGTTGTTCACTGCGAACATGATACGCAGCGTAAGCCTGTATAAAAGGGACGAAAGATGTT
The DNA here is from genome assembly GCF_000949405.1 of Vollenhovia emeryi. Lineage (NCBI taxonomy): Eukaryota > Metazoa > Arthropoda > Insecta > Hymenoptera > Formicidae > Vollenhovia > Vollenhovia emeryi. The sequence continues at coordinate 72,390 of NW_011967152.1, forward strand.
TATTTTTGTATGTTCATCAAAACTCGGATGATTTTCAAATGTACCTGCCATCAGTACAATGTAGGCAAACATTTTACGACTTGATCTTGGAGATGACTAGGGATCAAGAAGGCATGGTTACAGATTTAGATGCTTACATGACTGATGATCGCATGAAGGTATTAATCAATTTTTAATATTAGTTTTGTCAGTATATATGTATATGTATTTTATACAGAACTTTTAATTGTTTAAAATGGAATTTTTTTTAGTTCGAATATGAATTGGATGATCAAAATAAGCGCATAATTCTCGGCAAAGGTACATACGGCGTGGTGTACGCAGCGCGTGATTTAAATACACAAGTCAGGATTGCGGTGAAAGAAATTCGTGAACGAAACTTGGGCGATGTACAGCCTCTTCACGAAGAGATCAAATTGCATAGCCAATTGAGGCACAGAAATATTGTTCAATATTTGGGCTCGGTAAGCGAGGATGGATATTTCAAAATCTTTATGGAGCAAGTTCCTGGAGGTAGGAAAGAAAGAAATATTTTGGCATAAAAAAATCTCGGTTATAAATATTCATAATTTTTCATAATTTCAGGAAGTTTATCAGCTTTGCTAAGATCGAAATGGGGTCCTTTGAAAGAGAACGAATCGACCATCTCATATTATACTAAACAAATGTTGGAAGGCCTTAAATATCTCCATGACCAAAAAATAGTTCATAGAGATATAAAAGGTACATAATTCGTAAAATGCATGAATTTTACGCTCACTTGTTGAAGTACATGTCTTCCATCTTCACAATTATTTTTCTATGTCTAAAGTTTAAATATATGATTTAGGTGATAACGTATTAGTAAATACATACAGTGGAGTTGTCAAAATATCTGATTTCGGTATGTCCAAACGATTGGCTGGTTTATGCCCGAGTACAGAAACATTTACCGGAACATTACAGTACATGGCGCCAGAAGTTATTGACAAGGGTCAACGTGGTTATGGTGCACCTGTGAGTTTGTGTTTGATTAAGCGCTTTGTTTTGAAGATATTCGGTCATACACGATAAAGATACATTTCCTTGTGTCATCGTAATAACAATTATTCATATTTCTCTTTAGGCGGATATTTGGTCTTTAGGTTGCACAATAGTTGAGATGGCCACTGGAAAGCCACCGTTCATTGAACTAGGTTCTCCACAAGCAGCTGTGTTTAAAGTAAATATTAAGTATGCTACATTTTAAACGTTGAACTGCTAAGCTTATCGAAAGTCTGATATGTATACGCTTTTTTTATAGGTGGGATATTACAAAATACATCCTGAGATACCGTCAGAGTTATCTGAGAGAGCAAAAAGTTTTATATTGCGCTGTTTTGAGCCGAATCCTGATATAAGAGCAACCGCGGCGGAGCTGTTGGAGGATCCATTTCTTAACGAGTATGTAAAGTTCAAGCATTGCGCAGTAGAGTTTTACAAGTTTATACAGTCGTATAGTAAAATATTTAAATATAATAGGAAAAAGAAGAGCAGCAGATTAGTCGCACCGCCAGACTTCAGTAGAAGTATATCGGTTCCGGCGGATAGATTGGAACGTTTGGGGAAATGCGATAAAACAAACAACAATCATATCGTCGCTGCCACACCTATGCTGATGTCTCAATCGGATGATAGGTATTGTACAATTTTTACCTTTGTCATAATGTGCCGTTTTTTAATGTAGCATTTTTGTAGCTCGTGGCACTCTCGCCTTTGTTTTAGTACATTGTACCTTCATTTGGTTTATTTCATTTGTATCAAGCGGTTTTAGTGCCAATCTCATTTTTTATGTTGCTTGGTAATTAGTTAATTGTCAGACCAACATTGACATATTAGGAAATGCCATTTGCAGAACTTGATTGCTTTCACAGTACAGTAAACCTCGATTTAAAAGAGCTCGATGTACGCCGCATCGTGCGCATTATATGTATAATATATTATTGCATTTGTTTTGGGTTGCGTGGGATAAACTCGCTTTGTTTCGGTCTTAGGTCCGGTTTCACCGACGTTGTTTGACTTTAAGCTTAGCCTGATTCGTTCTTTGTCTCTTTCCAGCTGTTACTTTAGAAAGAGACAAATATGAATTAAACTAAAGTCAAGCGACGTTTGGTGAAACCGGGCCTTAGTCTGTCTAATAATAATAATTTTATATTGTACAATATATTATATTAAAGCTTTTGTTCATTACGAACACTGAAAAATGGTAAAAAAATGGCCTTCCTTGCCTTCAATTTAACGGAGTTTCGGCATTAATGAACATTCTATCCTCTTATTAGTCCTTTAAATCGTTTACTGTATTATTGAGGAATAACAAATTTAAATTGCATATTGTAGCGTGAATTGTTTCTTTTTTACTTTCACTATTTTAAAGTTTTAAATGCCCATATCGTATCCTTTAATTAATACATTAAAAATGCTTTATGCCAAATTGCAACATTCTTTTTCTTCATTCTCCAAATTCCATAAAGACTATGACGCAAGAATATAATATTCTTTTATGTAAGAATGCACGTTGCGAATTGTAATTATAAAATGTGAAATTTAGTGGAGGGTTAACGAAGTCAAGTCCATTGAGGGGACGCAGTCCGGCTCACCTATTGTCCCCCATCAGCATGCCTACTGCAACCCTCTCTTTTAACAGGTATGGTTCTAACTTGGTAAATTGTTTATACGAAGGCAAAGCATAACTAAAGATACCGTTTGTTTTATTGGTTTTTTATTATTTGTGACCACCTAAATTATATAGATATTTTTTATATAATCGTTTATCATCAATAGCAAATGTTCAAAATGCTTAATTGCTGTCTGCAAACGGCTTGCGTCTTGTGTAAAAAAATATCCATAATTGCTGTCACCCATACTTTTTGCTATTGAATGTAGCTTTGTATATGTAAGTCATGCCGGATTTCCTTTATGTTTTGTTTAAGCAATGGTACATTAAATAGATATAACGTTATTATTGAGTATCTTAAAATGTTATTTGAAATAAAATATAATTATATTTTATTACTTGACATTTTTAATTTGGGTTCTCTAGATTTATTCTCTCAAGTATTGACATAAACACATACTAACATATAATTGCTTTGCTAAATGATGGTTATTACATATACATATAACGAGTATGCAGTTTATGTAAATACATTAGAACATAATTTTAATAAAGTAATCCTTTAACATTTGACTTATGTAACAACTGATAACTTTTTACATTATCTTTAAATAATAATTTATATTCTAAAAATGGATAGACCATTCGAATTATTTTGAAATATTAAATATATAGAGATTATATCTTTGTATGTATTCTTTGTCATAATAGGTCTCCATATCATGTTCCCGTGTATCACATAACACGAGAATAATTAAATTTTTAATTGTATAAATTATAAAATAAAAAAGTAATACCCCAATATTATATAATATATAAATTATTTGAGACACAAAGTTATCACTTTTATAATTTTATAAAAAATTGACTAATATTCTGGTATTAATAAAATTTTCATCACATTGATAAATAGTTTAAAAGTGTAATATAAAAGACACAAAATCAATATCTCGTTATTTATTATCTTTCTAGTACAATAGGGAATACTCCGTCGATAGAAACTAGCGAAACTGATACAGCTGGTACCTCAATAACTAGAAGAAGTTCGTCTGGTGGCTTGTTATCGCCAGAAGTTGAATTAGGTGGTAAATATATGCAACATTTCTGGACATTTTCTGAGATTAATATCCGAAATTTGTGCGAACATATCAGAAGGAATTTATTAAGATTATAACATAAATAATATCGCTGTCACGTGGATAGATGGATAAATTAAATTGCGAAATGCCCAAAATTTAGTATATAATATCATTCATTTATATTTATGAATAATTGGGGTAAAACAGGACAACCGGGACAGAAATCTGGAGAGGAGCAAGAGGGCTTTTATCTGTTAAAGAAAGATAGCCAAAGACGTATGACATTAACGAGGGTTCTCAACCAAGATGAGGCAAAAATTTGCGAGGTTTGGATGAGAGGTATACATCAAGCGGAGGGACAAATGGTGTTGCAAATGGTATTTACGTGCTGAAACATGTTGAATTATATTGCGCTGCAAATAACTGTGTTACATACCAAGTACATATTGATATGTACTTAATTATTTATTACAATTTCTAGAGTCATTTAGTATTACTTATGCGCGGCCTGAGGGACTATATCGCAGAGCAAAATCAGGAAGTAATAGTAACTGCTATTCGAACACTGAAAGAGGAATTGGATTTCGATTCGACCGCTATCAATCATCTACATTTGGCTATTTACTTATTTCAAACGGCAGTAAACGAGGTCCTTAGGATGCACAGTATAAAGCCACATTGGATGTTTGCTTTAGACAATTTAGTAAGAAATGCTGTTCAGGCCGCTATCACTGTCTTATCTCCTGGTAGGTACTATTTTTTCTCGACGAAATAAAAACTGAATTAATATACACCGTTGCATATTCGAGAGATGTGAGAACATACGCAATGAGAACATACACTCCTATAAGTAAAAAAAAAGTGTCCCGCTTCTGGCTAGCCTCTCACATTTGTTACTTGGTATATGAACCAGATGTGTAGCGCATACATCTCAAGTGTAATACACGTGAAGAGATTGAGTATGTTATCATGTCAATTCTAAAAATATCTCGAGGGAAAGTCATCACCAATAATATGGGATCTCTTAGGGAGGTTGCGTTCAGTAAGAGGATTACCGCATCCTACTTGAGTTCATACACATCTGGTTTAGACAGATTTTATTGAAAATCGAAAGATTAGATGTGTCAAAGAATATTATACAGCATTAGTGTTATATGGAATGTGTTTTGTGTTATAAATTGTGTTTCTAGAATTGGGCGCTAACTTACTTGGACAAGAACGAGTGCAACCTGGCGGTCAAGGTCCCGAGGAAGGATCAACATCTGGGGTATCTACGGTAAACTCTGTAAAGTCCCAAAAAACTGCTGACTCTATTGATAATAAGTACTGGAAGGAATATAGAGATCAAATGGGAGCACTGAAGATGGAAAATATGAGACTACTTCAGGAATTGATAGACAGCCAGAAATCCTATCAAACGTTATTGCAACAAGCTCTTGAAGAGCAGAGAATTCAAGTTAATACGTTGACACATCTGTGTGAAAATATTAATAGGAGATCAATAAAACAGGAATCGGGGTACGGAAAATTATCATTTTATTTATTGCTGTAAAATTGGTTTATTTTATTGCTGCGTGTATTAAAATGCGTGACAAATGCGTGATTAATGTGAAAGCAAATAAATATCCACAGCTACAATTCTTGCATTTTTGGAGATATATCTCAACAATCTTTAATGACTACCGATACGCACAGTACTGCTTCACATCCGGATATGGCCCTTGCCGATTGGTTACAGAATCTTCAAATAGATGAGACATCAATCGAGAGGGTGAGTGTTCCGCTCAAGTCTGAAATAAGCAAGAAGAATAAAAATAAGAATTATCATAGGTTATTTATTTTACATATGATTTTTATGAATGAATATTCTTTAACATTGTTAGTTTCTTTATGAGGAGTACACACTAGAAGATATTTTGCATCATGTTACACGGGACGATCTTCGCAGACTAAATTTAAGGTAAAAATTTATGTCTTCTATTATTCAGTAATCATCATATGTGCCGAGTATAAATATATTATACATAATTCCAGGGGAGGAATTGAACTCAGGATATGGCAAGCCATATTGAAACATCGAGAGAATAATGGGAATTAAAATTTAAAAACTAATATATAATTACATATTTTCGTATCATTTTTAGTGATAAAGTATCACTAGTAACTAGAGTTTACAACAGGGTAAAATATCGGTTTTGATTAGGCTGCCATAAGATAAAAATTCAATGATTTAAATCTCAGCCGTACACGCTGTACTATATTAGATATAAATCAAATTCCCATAAAGAGAGAATTTTCTCCGTGACACAATGTTATAATGATATTACTGGTTTATTTCGTAGTTCCTAATGATAGATTGCTATTACTCTTTACAGAGCAATTGTATAACAAATCTGTGTATGATGATTTATGTTAACAAAACATATTACATGCTTTAGCGTTCTTGTCAGATTCTAATTACATTGCCAAAGTTGACGTGAGAAACCAGTATTTCTACACGTGGAATGTATTTCGTACATTACGATTTCTTATTGTAGAGGGAATTTTGTTTTTTAATTTTGTCATTTAAAAGTCAGATCAAATGCAGAAGAATTGTCTTTACGTTGAACAGCAAAATCTAAGAAGACAAAACGGTAATAAATAATGACAAAGAGATTATAAATATGAATCATCAGTAATACATTTGATATTATATTTTATTCTGAAGTAATAATGTCTCCTATTATAACAGAAATAATAGATGCTTCCAATAATTGATAATAAAACTGATACAATTTATATATAATTTATATATTATAAATCAGTTTTTACAAGATATAGAGATAGGAATAATTGTTGTGAATAAGCAAATCTATTACCACTAAAAAATCTTGATTAGAAGCGATCTGTATTTTCAACAAGTAATAACTTTATGTAACAGCCGTTTATTACTGCGAGTATAACAGATAGTTACATAGCGTCGTTCCATCTAACAAATCTTCCTAATAGTTTGACGAAGGGGGACGCAATTATTTATAGTGCCTTACAAAACTCGTTCTAGTACAAGAAAAGATATTTATTATATAGAGTAAATACATAGTCATATATATTATTCACATGAGATAATGTGAAGTATTCGCTACTGAAATCTTAGGTTCTCGAAGAGTAAAATTTTATTATGCGCGAAACACATCTTCCAAAGTATCAATTGAATATTTTTCTGTCGATGTTCATCATGTAAATAGAATGCTTTTTGTAATTTGTAAGAGTTTTACTTTGATTCGTGCTTCAGGAACTTAATTAAATTAAGGCTTTTGATTCAAAATTTTTGTAGATACGGGTTTTTATATGACGGAAAAATCTCGATTTTTCTTTTATGCAATATACGGAAGAGAGAAACTTGTCTGTGCCTTCTGCGATGCGCAATATATTTTGTACAGTTAGATTTTTAACATATAAATTTAACATAGCCGAGTTGAATTTACGCAGGTATGTAATTTTAACAAATCCTCGAGAGAGATCGCTTTCTCGATAACCCGGTGCCTAATTGTTTCAAGGATACATTGTACAAGCTGATGGATTCAGCTTGATTATACGTACACGGATGTTGCAATACGTGATCTAATGACTGACAAAATTAATGTTATAATGCGATATATTTTCGTGTAATATACTAATATATTAAAAATTATAGAGCGATATGTGTGGTGCTTGTTTTCAGGTATTTAAACCAAAATAATTTGGCGCTCAATTATACGAGCACTTAATTGAATTAATTGTTGCAGCAATCGAAATGAAACAAGCGCCGCAATATATTGTTACAATTATTACCGTTTTCACTCACAAAATAGGATTAATTATAATTGTTACTCGCATATGCGACCGTTTGTAATAAAGGAATGAACATATTAATTCATTGTTTATTAAAGTCCTGAACAACTTTTTTTTAGAATTAAGCCCATAAACCGAGATATGGAAGTATTTTTTTTTTGCACAAATCTTTCACAACTCGATTTTATTCAATAAAAAAATATTTATTGGAAAACATATCTAATTAAAGGAACTATATTTTTTCGAGTTTTCTTTCGGACGATCAGTTTTACGAATTCATCAAATTCCTTTAATTGAAACTAGAGAGTAACGGGATGGAAGGATAACGTTTTCGGGGAAAGGCAATACGGGAAGATGAGTACGTGATCGGCCTCGATCATGATATTCCTTTCCGCAGATAACTACCTCGTAGGAATCATGTCATTGATATGGACAGGGCGTTCTCTGCGTCTCGTCGTGACATTCCGCTGGAAAGGTACTGTCCGTTTCAAAAACGCATGGACTATTTTCGTCTTGAAATCATTGTCTTGAAATAAAATGTTATTTTAATAATTTTCGATTCATTTTTTAGAAGTTGTGTTTGCTTTGTTATCAATTTTTGTCTGACAACATTGCAATAAATCGTTAATCTTTATTACGGTGAATTCGACAAAAGGTTTCAACTTCTGTCTAGATTTGGCATTGGTCTTTTTGGATGCAAAATAGAGGAAGAATCTAAAGGAAAGTACCCTATTATGAGATAGGGCTCCTAATACGGGATAGCGGAGTTTCTGCTAAATTAATTGGCATCATCTGTTGGTTCCACCATGAATTTATTGCCCTTGGAGTGAAATCTGCTTAGTGGAAAATTGATTGTTAGATCGTGTAATCGTTGCGAAAAAAGATTTGCGATTGAATGCGGACGTTGAAAACCTGCTATCTCATAATAGAGGACTTTGCTCTACTTCGAGTCATGAAGCGTACTTATCTTGGAGAACTGTCTTCGATAATTCTATTAAGAAAAGCGACATTTTAAGTTGCAGAGTATGACAGAACACATCGTTTAAGTTTTTTAATTCCCTTTCTCTTCCTCTCAGCTGTGAAGCTGAAGACAGAACACACTTGACAGACTGTAAGTGAAATAGATTCACAACTCTCGATGGAGGAGTACCGCTTTTCACTCAGCTTGCCAGTTAAGGTTTCTTTGCTATGTCGATCGATGTCTTAGGAAAGTCAATCTTCATAGTCAGAGATAGCGTTTATCGCTTATATACCTTTAACCTTTCACGCTAAACTAGAAAAAATATTAATTTTAAATTCTTTTATTATTGCTCGTGAGCAATTAAATGTTGAGAAGATTTTTTAATTGGAAATATTTTTGAAAATGACTTCTTTTATACACAGAGATTAACATGTCTTATGTAATTAAATAAATAGATCAAGTAAGATGATTTAGCGTAATCCGTGCGAAATAAACTCAAAAGAATTCCTTTCCGGCAGTTGAAAAAGGATTTCATAGAAGACACCTCTTGACTTCCCGTGAAAGTATAAATTAAAGTTGTTGCCAATAAAAAGAATTCGTTTTGTACTCGAAAATTCTTTTAGAACAGACGCGAGATGGTGAAAGAGTTCACGTCATAATCCGGGAATTCAGAAAGAATCAGGAATTATTCTTGGGTTCTCTGGGCTATCAGGTTGTGCATTAAATGCAATAATGAAACGTAATAGGATCTCGTCAGCGTTTTACAACAAATTAGCGGCAAGCGATTCAAATCGTCCGTCTGGAGAAGGATACGGTCGGAACGGCGCGCTGCATCCCAAGAAGAAGGAAGCAGCTGCAGTCGATATTGCGAAAGTTTCCAATCTGCCAACATTCGACGAGCGTTGAAGCGCTGGTCAAAGCCCCGGTCGTGCGAGACAAAAGGTCTCCATCGGCATTTATACGGAGGCGCACGCACACAAAGACGTCACCGTGCGTCTCCGCGTAAAAAAAAAAAGAGAGAGAGAAGAACTGCCATCGCCTCGCCTTTGTTGCGTTTGCACTTGGCGTGCGTGCAATCTACGCACGGTCACGGCCGCGTATGAAATATTCAGAGTGGCTCGAATGTTAACCGGTGACCACTCTCCTCTTTGGTCCGCCACCTTTGTGTCGCTCGCGAGGGGTGCATCTGCATGCAGATCGATCCCCCGCATCTAGGGAAACCGGCTTATCCGCTCTCCGGCAAAGAGAAAGAGAGATAACACCGTACGCCCCCGTTCGTTTGGTATTCTAAAAAGCGAGCGTCTCCTCTCCTTGTCATGCAATATTCAAAATTTCGCGAGAGCGATGACGAACGGCAGAACGGAAGCTGGATTTCCGCGGTGCCGACGCTGATCAGTCGAGGAGTGAGTTTTTGCGACGCGTTAAAATTAGTCGTACGAATTGCAATTATATGGACGGTGCGATTTAAGTGCACAGCTGTGCGAACCTTTGGTCTATTTTGAATTATCGAACTAGCGTTAAGAATTCAGGAACCTATTTCTCCGTCCGAACCGTCTATCAATGGCCTTGTTTCGATTATATCGAGCCGCTAATGCCCGTTTCTACCAATGCAGATTAACTTTAAACTTGGTTTAGCCTTCTTTTCATCTCTTTCTAGTTCTAAGAATTAGAAAAAGATGAAAGGTATAAGATTAAAGTTAATCTGTGCTGATGCACTGAAAAAAATTGTTGCTACCGTAGCTAATCATGATTTGCTAAAAATATTTTGCTGCATTAGCTATGCATTTCTAAACCACAGCAAAAGGTTTGCTGTCGCACCTAATACAATAGACGCAGTAGCAAAATATTAGCTATCGCAACTAAAGCCAATGGAAAATTGGCTTTCAGTTACCTGATCTAAAGCCAACGGCACGCGATACGATTTTTCCTACTGAATTGCCTACGAGAGCCAATCAGGATTCGGCTTTAAGACTAACGGCACACGGTACTATTTTTCCTACTGGATTACTTATGAGAGCCAATCAGGATGCGGAGTTTTAGATCAGGTGACTTGAGGCTAAACCCTGATTGGCTCTCGTAAGCAATCCAGTAGGAAAAATAGTATCGTGTGCCGTTGGCTTAAGTCACCTGATCGAAAACTCTGCATCCTGATTGGCTCTCGCAAGCAATCCAGTAGGAAAAATAGTATCGTGTGCCGTTGGCTTTAGCTGTTCACATTTTACAATTAAAATTTAGTTATCACAGTTTTTAACTACGGCAGCAACATTTTTTTCCGTGCAGAAGTGGACATAAGACGACTTCGTTTTATAAATCCAAGAACATATTTTAATAATAAGTCGCGTTCAAAATTTATACACGAGCTACACGGTCCAAAATGGTGCTCTCTGATGGGTATACAATATTAGCATCTTAAACTGCCGACGTATAATTTTATGCGAGCTCGGGTGACATCATTGCCGTGCCACGTTTTGCCGGTGTACAAAAGATCGATCGTCGATTTTCTACGCGAGTATACAAACATGCCTCGTAAATTGCAGCCGTGTCTGGAATTGATTTTTTCGTTCCACTTCTTGCGCTCACCCGGCATAACTCGCCCGGAGGCGAGTCATCGGCGGGGATAATTAAATGACCTTGCAAAAGGATCCGAAATACGATTATGTAAATGTTATCGGAGCAGCCACTCCTCGGCGATCGCTCGCGATCGATTCCGCGGATAAAATGTGCGCTCTTCTTTTTTCTTGTTTAGAACCAATAAAGCTTTTTTCCCATCATCTCCGCTGACGCGATTAGCACAAAATATCTATCCAACTTGCACAGAACCGTCCTATTAACTGGACACGCAATGTTACATAGTCGCGGGAGAGAGTGCAATACGAAAGGGACTGTTAATTTCTTTTTATCAGCCCGCTACGTGAGTGACGCGCGTGTTTTATCGCTGAATATTTTCCCGCGTTATCTATCGAGCTCCAGCAGCCGGCGGCTGTTATTACAGCCGCTTCTAACGTCGCCCCATCGTCATTAGGAATTCCATAACAGGCGGCCGCGGTGAAAAGGGCATTACGATGTATCGATGATCGGCCCTATCTTCATTCGTCGTAGGAGACGTACGGGGCGCCGCGATATCATCCGTTTGACTAAAGCAAACTCGGAGGAATCACGTTCGTCAGGGGAAAAATTACAACAAAATCCACATCGTTAGTTCTTAACCCAGCGACATCGCAATTTCGCGAGATTTATTTCGCTGAAAAAAAAAGGAATACTTTTCTTTCTCCTTCAACAAGACATCGCGTCGCGCTGATTCGCTCCCGAATTATTAAATCTCCTGTACCGTGCAGCGCTCGGGACGCTTAAGGGAAAGTTTTTTCGTTGTAACGGGATAATCGGATGGTCGAGTATCCATGGGGATGGCGAATACCGGCGCACCCCTTTTCGCCAGGGAGGGCGGGGGTGGCGCAAAATGTACAATGTTTCACGGTTAAATGGTTCGATTGTGCTTTCGGGGAAGGGACGCCATGTTCGCCTCGGTGAATTATTAAATCCACCCCGCTGATTTATATTTTCTTACTTTCCGCCTTTCCATTCGATCTTATATACTCGGGGGGGGGGGGGAGGGAGGGAGGCGGAGATCTCGCAGGAGAGATCTGATTGCGAGACACCATTTGATTTGATTACCCGCTCCGCGGAGTGTGACTGAAGTCCCGCTCTCTCTTTCTCTCGTTGCGGAATTACGTATAGCTTCGCCCTCAAAATTGAATATTTAAAGCCGGCCGATAGCGTCACGATTCCCGACGTGCGTGCTTTTAAAAGGCCAGGAAACGAGTGAATGCATTTTATAAATCGCGCCGAATGCAACGTTGTATTTTACACGTGCGTGCGTTGCCGCACAACGACGCTTGTTCGATGAAACTGACTGGGTGACGCAGTGAAAATATATAATGGCAAAAGTGGGTGATTTTACGTCTACATTGCCGTAAAGCGGCCTAAATGTTTACCCGATCGGAAGCGGCACCAAAGCATTCTTGGCGAAGCAAGAAAGGGTTGTTCTCTCCGACGGAGCTGCAAATCCCAGTGCCTTTCATCATCTTCCCTCTCTTTCCGTCCCCCCTTTCATACCTTTTTATTCTTTCCCCCTTTCTCCCGGTATCTGTTGTCCTTTCATCTTCTATCTTCCTCCTCCTTCGCAGCAGCTGGGTTTCCCGCTTTACCTTTTAATTAACTAACTGCGCCGACGTAATAACTAAAGAGGATGTCCGACTTTGGTAATTTTCATGAGCGATCGAATAATCTATCTTCTCTGGTGATAGACTAAACAACGTTATGAAGTCACGTTCCAGCGATGAGCTCTTGCTAACAGATCTGCCAAACCCTTTCGAGTTTCGAGAATAAGATGGGCAATTCGATGCAATTGAACGACTTATGAGCGGTTCTTGAAGATAAAATAGTAGATTATTAGAGTCTTGCGTGCCAAGAACATATTACTGTCAGTTGTAATAAATTGCGATAAATTATTGCAAATATTGCCCATTGCGAAAAGTAATTACCGCGATGTCTAATATCTGCGCAAATCCGTTTGACATTTAGGGAAACGTTCATTATTCTCCGTAATATTGTAGCTGTATCTTTGTTACGTATTTTAAAAGTTGAAGGACGGAAAAGTTACGACTGCCTGCGCGCCGCTGTCTTAGATAAACTCCAAACTTTAAATCCCGTTTCCTCGAAACGATATTTTTCCGCGGTGCTGCGGCCAAGATAAATCACCAACGGGGACTCCGAGAAGATTACAATTTGGACAGACTGACGAAAACTCCATTTCCTATGGTGAAAATCGCAGATATTAATGAGAAAAACATATAACAAAAGATTATTTTCTTCTTAAAGAAAAAGCGCGAAACGCACAAATATAATCCGCTTCTTATTTCTTGCTGTCCCCGCGCAATTTCCTCGCAAGTTACAATTATTGCGCCTTAAAAAATGTATTTGCAATAAATCGGGATTAAACTTAAGATCGCTTAAAAATACGTAAATTGCTCCTTTCAGAATTTGTGCCAGGAGCTTTTAACGTCACGAGACGGCGAGTCAAAAACTTATGAACGTCCCCGAAGGATTAATGCCGGGGACAATGAAGACTGACTCTCTGTCTCTCCGTTTTCATAAAGTGACACCTCGTCCGCCCGAACTAATTACTTTCGGCTTAAAATCCTTAATTTGTTGCTGAAAGGCCGTTGTCGGGAAAGGCCGTCCCTTCACGATGGAGTCTTTCTTTGTTCGATGTTGCGCGACGAATGCTCAAGACGATAATTGGCTGCCGGATCCACTAAGCACCGCAAGAAAAAAGAGCGTGCATAGGAGAACCGTGGTTTCCAAAATCTGCAACAGTATACCAGATTGTGACCATCAACATATAGAATGAACTAGAGATCCTTTAATCAGAGACTGGCCATAAGAGAGTTCGTCAAATTTCTGCGAGTGAGAGAGAAACATAGGCTACCTCACTCTTCTACGATTCTACGATAGCCTATGTTTCTCTCTCACTCGCAGGAATTTGACGAATTCTCTTATGGCCAGTCTCTGATTGCAGGGTCTCTAGAATGAACGAAACATTACGCGCGACGTGCCAGCACACGCTCTGAAGCGAGAGAAAAAGGATATATCTGTCTCTAATGTAGGGCCGTCTTGTTGACCGTCAAAAGACGGCCCTACATTAAAGAGAGAGAGAGAGAGAGAGAGAGAGAGAGAGAAAGAGACAGACATCCTCTGTGTTTCTCTTCCGCTTCAGAGCTCGTGCTCGCACGTCGCGCGTAACGTTCAGTCCATTCTAGTAGCGTTTTCGATTTGCTGACTCGACCCGACTCCGAGTCAGAAAATCGAAAACGCTATGTCGACGATTGTGACTAGACTTTTAATCGAACACGCTTCGAGTAAATTGAAGATCAAGTTCACTGCCAGTAAAACATAATTATGCAATCTGATGTCATCTACTCGTTTTGCATACGTGGTATACAAAGGCCAGAGTATTTCAATGATGTTCTCGGAGAGGAGAAAGAGAACCGGTTCTTGTAATTGATTCTGCATTGCAGAATCCTGTAATCCTGCATTGCAACTCCGTTCGGCAAAATCAGTCGTTATTTATGCGAATTAGCTGATTTCAGGGTCGAACTTGCCGAATATCCTCTCAGCGAGGAGAAGAAATAGGATAGTCGCTTCGACAGCCGCTGCGATTCGACCGCGCCAAACATAAGGAGAGGAGCAGCGTTCGGCTGCGACTGACGTGAATCTTGATAAAATTCTCCGATATCTCCGACAGCCTGGAAATTAGCCTCGCGCCCGACGATTCCCGCCACGTCGCGAAGAAGGAACCCAGGCCTGATATTGAATTGTTTCTGCACCCTTTCCTGGGCTGCTGGGTAACACCGGGGGTTACGAGGCAACAGATGTACCTGATACATATTCATATCCGCTTCCCGGACGAGGCTGCTGCGTTATTGTTACTGTTATTATTGTACGCGCTGAACTCGTCCGTAACCGTTTTGAAGGAAGAGGACGCGACGCCGAACCCTTTCGGGCGTCGCCTTCGGAAAAACGTCGATCCTCCGCGATTTTTATCTCTCTTGCCGGTAAGATTTTTAATGCGATTGCCCGCCGTATAGTCGCTTCACCGTAAAAGCTCACGCGGAAGTGCACACGTTTCGTAGCCGCGACGGAAACGGCCTCTCTTCGTCATTGGCTTTATGCCGGCGATAAATTTTTATTTTTATCGCCGTTGCAATTTTCAATGTAGTTTCGTCGCCTCTGTCATCATGGTGTCGATATAACGGCGCGGAAAAGAAATACAACACTCTTCTTCGGTGTAGAAGAAAAGAGGAAGTACACGACTTCCGGGAGTAAACCAACGTACTTGCAAAAATAATTGTGAATTTCGTTTGATGTTGAATTAATTCTCACGGTTTCTCCTCTAAATAGCTTTTGTTTAAACGTAGAACCCCTAGCAGCACAATGCATTGACCAAACACTGGTTGAACATTGGTTCAATATTTGGTTGTATTGGGCCTATCTTGAGCCAACACACTGTACTACTAGGAAACGTAAAATGTATTTGAAAGGATGTTCTTTCGAACGTGACAAATGTAAATCCTACTCAAATATATCCTATTCAAAATACTATTCACTTCTGGCTTTTATATACAATTAATTGGAAAAGATGCCATTTTTCTTGGATCTTGGTAGCCTAATTTCTATGCGAGTTTTCTATACTTTTTCCAACTTTTGGCTTTCAGTATTGTCAGGCTGTGAAATTGTGAATGTGTCGGGTAAATAATAGCAATGAATAGTAAAATAAAAATAGTGGCGATCGTGGCGCAGAGGATTGTGCGCTGGTCTGGTAATCCGAAGACCTGGGTTCAAAACCAAACAAAACATTGTTGGTTTTTCGTTCGATCGCCACATAGAGAAGTGGATGTAGAGAGAGGTGTTATAAGAGGTTTGGGCACGTTCCTTCAAAAACGCCTTGTAATCCTAAGGGGAATCAATAAAATGTATCTAGTAAAATAAAAATAATTGAGCGCGCAATAATAAAATCACACGCGTAAAGAAGAATGGAAATCTCGCTCGCTTCTTTCCTGCTTTTAAGTCGCAACTTCCCTAATGAGAGATGTCAAACGCAGATTACGCTTCTGTCAGCGACAATGAGGCGCCGATTACGTGCTCCACTGCCAGGATTCACGTCGTTAAGTCACTTAGCGCCGGAACTTCCGACGATTCCTTTGTGCCGAAACCGACGGGCTCGCGCGGGTCCACGGGAAACGACGGAACTTTGGGTCAGTGTATTATGGGATATCTATTAACTTGGGCGATCGCCTCGGGCGCTTTCCGCGAGCGCGACGCTTAGGATGAGTTATTGCCGTGGCTCTTTATTAAAGACTAATACGAGAGCAGCGCGACCCGGACCCGGGTCTGACTCCGTAGCCCGAGAATCCCTTAATCTGCGCGATCTATTATCCCACGCCGTGGGTATACGCCGGGGTGAGAATTAGCCCTCTCCCGTTGCCCTCGTACGAGCGCGGCCGCAGTTGAATTATTACCCCGGCATATCTCGGAGACCCTCCGCCCCCGCTCAAGTAGTTGGTGGCTGCTACCAGCCACTGTAAGATCGAAGTACCCGAATGTTTCGCTGATAACGCGATTCTCCGGCGAAATTACTCCGAGTGTATATAACGGCGAGATCTCCGGGGCGCCCGCCGTCGGAGATTCGCGGATGGACGGGCGAGAGGATGGCTCTGTGATTTCGCGAGGAGAGACGTCAGAAGCGGGAAGAGAAAAAAAAAGAGGAGAGAAAGGAAGGGAGGCGGAAGGGAAGAGAGGAAACGAAGAAATCTTCGCGTTATCTCGAGCGTGTCACGCGGTGCTGCGTGAAAAAACCTTCCTTTCTCTCTTTTTCTCCTCCCTCCCCCCTTTCTCTCTCTCTCTCTCTCTCTCTCTCTCTCTCTCTCTCTCTCTCTCTCTCTCTCTCTTCTTTGAAGAGCGGCTACACTCTTCGCGCCGAATATAAATTATGCATGAGAGAAAGCGTAAAACTTTATGGCGTATATATTCGTAAAGCGTCACGCAGAAATCCACGAATCTATTATACGCTTTTTAATTAGGCGCTGCCGAATCTGACGGATGAGATCCGGTGTATTCTAAGGACCCTCTTCGCATCGCTCGACTGCGAGGGAAGCCTCTTATCGTGGGGAGAAGCTTCAGGCGATGTGAAGTATGGCGCGAATCGCGCGTGCATTTATATATCTTCATGATTATGTAGCATTATAATGAAAAACCTCCCCCAAAAAAGAATCTAAAGAAAATAGAAGCAAAAAGGAATCATTTTGTTAAAAGCAAAACGAACGGTACCAAAGTTATAAAGCGATACATTCTGTTGTCATCTTGCGAGTACAATCTTTGTAAAATATTTTTTACAAAGGGGAATAAGTTTGTATCCAAAGAAAGAGGACTGAGAAATCCGACTGTTGGTTGAAAGAGCGTGTTGAGAGCGTCGTCGGCAAGTGGCGCCGCGACGCCTCCGCCGCGGCGTCTCCGCACCCCCGATTAGTGTCCGTACAACCTGGCCAGGTGCAAAACAACGCGTTAAGGCCAACGAGGGAAGAAAACTGAGACGGGGTGAGTAGACCGCGAAATGGTCGAGACTATAGGATAGTTACGAGCGGCAGCAAGTAGCCGACGAGCACCTTTCCGCGCGTTGATGAACGGCTCCGGTCGCCGCACCCGTGTTTTACAGAAGGTGGGTAGCCGGTGGCGGTGGAGGTATTGTTATTGAGATGAGAAGAAACAGGGTCGCCAATCGATGCCTCCCTCAATGCCGCCGTGTATTGTTTACTCATCACCTCGCGTCAAATCACCCAGTCCGCTATTTCATGTACTTTGGGGTTGTAATTTGCGACGAATTAAATAAATTTTCACGTCTCCTCTCTTAACGTCAGTAAAATTTACGCTGCGTTCGCCGAAGTAGCATGTCAGTAAAAAGAGATAGTTGTCTACGTAATTTTACACGTCGCGTTGTTGTTGATTTGTAAAATAATTTGCATGGAAATTCATCCACAGCCTCAGACATACGCCCAGTGATTATCACGTTTTACACGATAATCAGAAGTGAAAATTTTAAGTTGAGTTAAATTGAAAACGTTCCAGCAGCAAGACAGTCCGGGGGAGTAGAATGTATAACCCACGGCTGAACTGCGAAAATTCGAACAAGCGCAACGTTTACGTTGCCATGGCGCAATAGCCGTTGCTAGGAAGTGTTTGTCCGATAATAGCCGGGCCGTACTCGCTGTGGACTTCGTAAAGTATAACTTTTATTTCGAGCGATGTATCCGTTCTGTCTGAAAACCATTTGTGCAAATCTTTCACTTGCAATATCTACAAATGCAGACACTTTGACGAAGTATAAGTGTCAGTTAAATATACGAAAGATTAAAAGATATAATTAACAATGAAATGTTTTACGGATATACCACTTGTTTACACCTTATTGGATTTGCGTTGCAACGATTTGCATCAAAAAAGATCCGATAACTGTCCATGTGTGACAAAAGATTTAGTGGCATTGAAGATCCCAGTGAGAAATGATTCGCCGATCGATGTCGAAGCAATGACACCGCCAAATTGACGTTGATTCG
>NW_011967152.1:91821-94372 GCF_000949405.1 Vollenhovia emeryi
GATCACAGCTGTCATAAAGATATTTTTTATCGCTTTCATTATTCCTCTACGCACGTGTGGATTTCATTGTTAACATTTGCACTCGACGGCACGTGCGAGCTACACGCCGATTTAATAGCAACGAGTTTTAGTGAATAATTCATATCAGCCGATAGAAGCCAATAGACATACTTAGAATCAATAAATACTTGGCGAAGTGCAATGCTATTTCTGTACATGGCAAACTTCTTCAGGCGGACGCAATCGTGATTTCGTTCTTCGTGCGATATTATGTACCAGTTAAAGGCATAAGAAACGCAATTTTCACAGTCTTCCACTCGATCGAAGTGTATAGGCGTTTCTTTTCTCTTTTTCTTTCTTTTTTGCTGCCTTATCGCGCGACATGACGGGAATTCGCGACGACAGGAGAACGGGAAGATAAAATGCCGTTTGATGGGGCAGCAGATATCGAAGAAAGACACAACAAGTGTAGGAAAAAGTAGAGGAAGAACACACGCGACAGACATCGTGATGAAACGCCATCGGAAGTCGGTGAGATTTCATCGCGATGGAAGCGTGGAAGAAAATCTATTCGAAATGGTACTTACAAGCTTAAAAGCAACTTAAGGCGACATGAAAAATGTCAGGGTAGTTTAGGACATTTCTATTAAAATGCGAAAAAAGTTCTGGCAAAAATTAATAACCACGATAACAGATATTAGATACAGTCATTAATTCTTCAAAATGTTGAAATCTGGAAACTCCAATGAGTTTTATTTCTTCCAATTTAGATTTCTCTCTCCTTTTTAAATCTGACAGGGCTGATAAAATTTAAGTGATGCAAAAAACTAATGTCATGTATTATAAAGATAAAAAATATCTTCGGGAGTATTAAATAGTGTAAAAAAAATTCGAGCTACAAAAAATCAGGAAGCATCAGTCAAACGATTAATTTAATTTTCGATGACAATGAAATTTTCACGTTTCGCTGAGCTTGATGGGAATTTTTCGAGATTACCTTACGCGTTAAAAGAGGAATCCAGCGGCCTTATTCTCGGCGGCAGGTAGCCGACGTGGAAAATGATGACGCGATCATTTTACTGTAAAAAAAAGGGGGAGAGAGTGGAAGATTATCTGCCTAGGAAAAGCCAAGTGTAGGCGGCAAGAAGAAGATAACGCGCGGGAAGGCACGGTAACTACGGAGAGACAAGCTACGTCAGCATAATCGGGGGATATTCCCAAGTTTCCGCCGCAAACGGCGGTATCGGCGCGTTTTAAGAGAAGGATAGCGGCGAGAAGTCCGCCTACGAATAATATTCGAATATTGAGGCACTGTGCGAGGACTGTCGCGGTCGTAAAGCAGGACTGATATGAATGCGGATAGCTCAATTTTACACGCTCACGCACACCCGAAGCAAGCCCCCGCGGCCTTTCTTTTCCTGTCACCCTTCGCATCCCCAGCCTCTCTCATCGTCCGTCATGCATCATTCTCATTGATCGCATCTATCAACTCCCATTGTGGCGCAAAAGGGCGCGTAGCTATTCTCGCGGGTGTCGCGTCTACTTCTAACTTGACGATTGAATTCTGCAGAATCCTTGCGGATACATAAAAAAAGAATGGATGCCATAACAAAAGTGCGATAACAATTTCCTATTTTTCGTAAATGTCATAGTAGATTACGTATTTATATCGAATGTGCGTCTAGTACATCTTTGTACTGTCGATAAGAGTAAAAGCCACAAATCCCTGCTCTTTTCTTGGTTTCTTGACATAAATTGATCGAAACAAAAGTAAATAAGTTAAACGCTCGTGTGTAATAGCAAAATATAAATAAGTTAAAGGCCAGAAGACATTGAATTTGTCCTCGATGCTTTCTCTAGAGACATCACCGAGCTGTTACAAAAAAGGGGTGGAATGTCCGACTTGGAGGGTAGCGTAGTGAGCCCGAACGGCTCGGAAAAGTCGGCAACGCGCGACGAAACCATTGAGACGATGCCGACTCGGCAGAACGGCGACAAGCCTGAGGAATTCGAGAAACTGCTTCAATCGATGATCGTCGCCCATACCGCGTCCGAAGAGGAGGAGCAGGTGGAGGAGGATGGCAACGCGAACGAAAAGAAGATCGTAGGTAGGCCAGCATTCGTCGACTGCCCGACTGTACAGAAGTTACGTTTGTTTGTAATCGCAATGTCGGAGAATGTATCCATAAAGTACAGGTTTCTATTAAAATTAATAGATCAGTTTGAATACACTATTTGATACGCGTATCAAGTGCACGATGTAAACTAGGCCAAAGAGAGAAAGCGACAATCTATTAGTCCCAGTCTACAATAGATGATTTAAGCTCTAAGCTTTAAGAAATTGACCAATCACGGTCAAGTATGAGTAGAATACGCGGCTGTGATTAGTCAATTTCTTAAGAGGATGCTAAAGTCGTCTGTTTTACCGACACATTCGAATATAGTTTTTGCGCTGCTGAATCTTTTTATTAGTTTTTATGCCTAAAATAATACCAGGATAAGTTGCGGACCGCATAGCAGAACGTTTTTATACTTGAAACACTCGGGTCAG
>NW_011967152.1:95174-105463 GCF_000949405.1 Vollenhovia emeryi
CCCCTTGTTTTTACGCGTACTGTAATCGCGTGGAAGAATTTTGTAATTTTATAAAGCCAAATTCAAATTGCTCACGATTAAAAAATCGAAAATTTCAAATATCAATATCTTTCTCATTAGATTTCGGGACTTAGTGTTGGTCTACAACCTTGCTTTAAGTAAGCTGTGAGCCTTAAGCCGTAAGAAATTCACCAATCACAGGTGAGAGTGAGGGGAATAGATGCCTGTGCTTAGTGCATTTCTTATGGCTTAAGACTTACAACTTACTTAAAGCAAGGTTGTAGACCAACACTTATCCATGATGTAAGAGTACAAGGTGGAACATTACGCGTGTAACCAATTTTTGGGGCAAATTCAATCCCAGTAACCGAGCCCCAAATCTTCAAACTGCAAATCATTGCGGTTGAATGCAGCATCAGTTACATACGTCGCATTTATGTTACAATTTATCACTCAACAACGTAAATGTAATATAACATATGTGTTACATTTACACTTTTGTGTGAAAAATTATAATATAAATGCAATGTAGTTGATGCTCGGTGTTTACAGGATTGGTTCTTGCTGCATACAATCGCGATGATTTGCAGCGTGAAGGTTTGGGGCAAATTTCTGATTGGTCACGACCGTGCATTCACGAGGATGTTATACCTGGTGGTAATAATATCGTAGTAAGTAACGAATATCTTTCTAGACTAGTCATTACTTGAACATCATGAAATAAGGTATTTTGGGGGATTGTTAAATACTATCACGAAACCGTATAATTTATTTAATACCACAGAAAGTTGCTATCTACAGTTCATAAATAAAACCAACTTTCAAAGTATCCCATGTCGAACCAATCAGTTTACGCAATAAACAAACGCGAGAAAGCGTAGCGCGGATAAAACGTTTCGTTTCCGAAGTCTCGCCCGCTCCGACGCCGATACGAGACGACGAGGCCGTGGATGCGAAGCGTGGAGCGAAGCCGCGCCGTGGAACTCAGGTAACCTGTTGAGAGACTCTGGAGTGGGCGAAAATGGAGAGCTTGCTGCAGCTTAACTTGGAGAATTTCCCAGACGCTCGCCGGGGGTATTACCAGCGAGAAAGTGGCTGAACAGCGATAGACGGCGCGAAGGAAATGTCTCTGGCCCCGGGGATTAAGTTCCACCCTCCCCCTCCCGCTCTCGAAACGACTCGCTCTTTTTCCTTTCGCCCCCATCCCCCTGGATTTCATTTTTATTCCATTCTCGTGACGGGAGTCCGCGAGATGCCGACTGCAAGTTTGGTGGTCCCGCTGTCCCTTGGTCTCGAATAAATTAGCTATTCCTCCCCGTAATTTCGCGCGCGCTTCGCTCTGTTTCCCGACAGCGTCGCGTTCGTACCGCGACCGGCTTTATCCGAACTCGAAGCGTTTCGCGGAGGAAGACTCCATTATGCGCGCGAGCGGGACTCGAGGGACAAAGGGAAGCGACGCCGTCGTGTCCCTTTAATCGTGGACCACGCGTGAAATCGGCAATTATTTTAATTGCGACCGGCCGAGGGGATTTTACGCGCTTATACGCCTAACCCAATGTTCGAAGGTGCCGGGGGTTTGGCAATCTGTTACAGATTCCGCGAGAGGCTGCGCCACGAGACGACATCGGGCCTTACGCGAGGCGTCCTAAATGTCTCGGTGAATTTCGCGAGAACCGAAACCCGTACGGCGGAGAGAAACCGTCTGCGTCCGAAATTAAACTCATAAAACGCCCGCAATGCCCGCGGCCGTTTAAAGGTAGATCCACAAGGGTAGATTAAGATCGTGCCATCTGCGTACAGAAGGAAAGAATAATGCAGCGACGTATTAAAACCGGCTCGCCCGTACAGTTGTGTGCGTGTAATCTCTTATCGCTTTTAGAAATAATTACAGCGTTATCTCTCTGAAAGAAAGATAACGAGAGAAACGGAGGTTCGGCCTCAGTTTTCACGAAAAGCAAAATGTTTCCAATCACGATCCTGCGAGGGTCCAGGAAATCCCTTGTGGGGAAAAAAGAAAAAATTCCCAGGAAGAGATTATTCGAAATAGGATTGCTATTATATATATTGCGTGCACATGGCATTTTGAAGAACTTAATGAGAGTTTCTTGAAATTTTACCATACATTTTACTAGTAAACTGCCCACGATTACATGATTTTCAGGATCGATTTTGAAGAACTTTGTGAAAGTAAAATGCCCGTGATTAGATGATTTTCAGGATCAACTTTGAAGAACACTCTCATAAAGTTCTTCAAAATTTATTCTTTACTAGTGATTGTACTTAGAATACATTTTACTAGTAGAACGTAAGGTAGAATTTAAAAGAACTCATAAAATTCTTCGAAATGCCACGTTGTCCCACGATTTTCAAGGTAAATTTTAAGGGAAAATTCTCTTCATGTATCGTGTAATGGCGGGAAAAATGCAATTTTTCAAATTTCGAGAGCTACGACATTTTGCACTTGAGCCATAGATGTGCATAATCGTCGTACGAGCGGTGTCTTTAAATTCGCTGTGAATATTCCCCGCTGCCTTGCCTTGTCGGTCGTCGCAGCGACAAACGGGTTCGCGATGCTACATGCCTCCGCGCGCGTGGAGACACGCGCGGTCGTGCGCGAGACTTGGTGCGGGGCCCATGATTAAAATAATAAATTCCGGAGATACGAGTAGAGACATTTTGGCTCGAATTAGTATTGCATCGCGCACGGCACCGCGCGGCGCGACGCCGTTTCCCGGGCTGCAAAGGACGGTGCCTTGAATTATAAATGTCAGGCTGAATGCGCCGGGGATGGTGCCGGGCGAGCACGCCGTTCGAGTAAGGAGACCCTCTTCTCTTCCTCTTCGGGAGAGAAGGGGGTGAGATTTTATTAGGGTAACGTTCGTTAGGCGCGTCTCTGGGCAACCTTCCAATTCGATCTCACGGTCCGTTTCATTCCCGTGGACTGCGAGCATACATTAGGCAGTCGAAGGACAAGTGGAGCGAGAGATTTTTCGACGTTCCCGAATAATCTTGAACATCGTCAGCAAGAAACGTCGATTGATCATCCATTCGCCTAGCAAATCCTCGATTCTGATGTGCTTCATCTTCGGTCGATTTTCATTTACTTTTAACTAAGATAAAATTTGGATTAATTTCCAGACGAGACAAGCTAGAATAAAAATGAGATCTTGCGATACTACATTGTCAAGAATTGCCGATCGATGCGGGAAAATGTTCCTGCGCATTTATTGCATTTCAGGGCACAAATGTACACAATGAAATCGAGAAACGTCTCATGCGACGCCGTGTCGCTGTGCAAATAACATTGCGACTCGCTACGTTCCTTACTTATGCATTTTACGTTGTATGTTTTCTCCCGTTGGATATCAAATCCCGATGTAGCTTCGTCGGCGAATAAAATGTGCCTTCCGAGGCTTTCACGTTTCCTTCTCTTCCGGTCTCTTCCCCGTCCGAGAGAATTGGCACGTAGGACGCGGCACCGATTCCGGATTATCATAATGCGGGGTGTCAAACTTGTATGAGCTTCCTCGCGAGCGCCTGACATCCCTCACCCTTCCATTTCACGTGCTTTAAGCCTCCCTCTCGTCTCCGGAGAAGTTTCGGACCGAACGGATTTGCCCGCATTCCACCTTCCGCGCCGAGAGGGCACACTCTCGATTAGGAACCAGTTTATAAATTCTCCAACTTTTATTTGCTTTCGATTTAGTCGACCTTATTTCTCAGATTCCAGCCGGAGTCGACGCGATACGAAGACACATGTCGTTTCATTTGAAGTTCATAAGCCACGCGAATGCATAACGTTATGCATAAATTACATTGCGACACGTGAAAAATTATAACCGTGGTACGCCATGTTCGTTATCGTAATTTTCTTTTTGGCAGGGACTTATTTAAACCTTGTTTTTCACATGGATATTGTGATGGATACAGTGATGGACAGAATGGTTGCGACACATTTTTTTAATGAGCTCAGCAACATGCATTTGGATTGAGGATTACGTTTCAAAATCTTCTTCTCCAAGGAATATTTCACTAGACGGCCATTCCGAAACCATTTTGTGCGTTTTCGATCTATTTTTCGAACTCCTAAATACATTTTTAAAAGAGTGTCGCAACTATTCTGTCCATTAAGCTAACGCTGGTTCTACAATAGACGCAGTAAGTCACAAGAAATCGATCAATCACAGCCAGATATGAGAAGAATAATCGACCATTATTGGCCGATTTCTTGCGACTTGCGACGCACTGCATTGTAAAACCAGCCTAATTGTAAGACTCCATGGATGCGTTGATGCTGCGACAATGCGAACTCGACCTATCAGAATTAAGCATTGCCGCAAGCTTCCCGCGTTGAAATTGAAATATTTTGATTCGTTGCCGCGGTTCAACGCGTTTATGGAGGCTTAGCTTTTCTATGCAAGAATTTTTGTAAGCTAACCCATGAGGAATTTTTGTATTATATTACAATATAAAAACATTTTGCATATTCTAAAAGATGTATACATTACAAACTGGCGGTATAGTTTCAATTAGAACGTCGCCATCCGTGAAAAATTTTTCGTGGACGTTCCAGCAGAAAGGCGCGGTGATTAAAAGAAGATCGTCAAAACATGCAATAGTCTAACGAGAGCAAGATGCGTTCGTTGAATCTCTTTCCGACATGTAACAATTCATCTCGTTGCAATTCATGTTTCCGCGAAACGGCGGACTGTCGGTTTACAATCGACGCAAAGTACCGTTAGACAAACGATTTCTCAGGAGATCGCGCCGAGCGTCGAGCTCGTGTACCTCGCGATATTTCTGGACGAACGACGCGCGCGCGTCTACCATCGGGATCCCATTTTTCGCGGGCGCAACCATCACGAAGAAAATTGGAAAACGCACGCGGTAAACGAGAAATATTCCATTCTCCCTCGCGATAGCGGAGGAGGGAAAACTGTGCGGGACTCAAAAGCGACGCTCCGTCGTATCGCCGCATCCGCGCGGCGCGAGAGACGCGCGCGTGAAAAATGACACCAAGTTCAAAAGCCCCCCTAAATAAGAAGTCGCTTTCTTGGGGGCACGTGCGCGCACAAACCCGCGGTCGCATCATTCACTCGTCCGAAAACTCTTAAAGTGAAACACCCGAGTCGGCCCGCGGGATTCCCGATCATCAATTTCAACGTCGTGCTAGACAAAAACGCGAAACACCCCACGGCGATGACGATAACGGCGGCGAGGAGGAGGCGATATGCCGCCGGATGATCTGTTTCGCGAGGACGATAATCCGTGGCGACCGGTTTGTTAGAGCGACGGAAATCGCGACGGCCGGGAATGACGAACGACTGGCGAGACAAATTTCCTCGAAGGGTAGATAACGTCACGAATCTTTTTTTTTCTGCCGCGCGCAAATTGTTTAACGTTGAAAGACGATTTCAAGAAATCTACACGGAAGAAAGAAGGAAACGAAAGACGAGGCGAACCCCTGGGAAAATATATCTTGGAAAACCTTAAAATTTGACTTCAGGAAAATAAAAAAATACGAAAAAATTTGGACACTTTAAACTTTTATTTAAGGTAAACTTAAAACTTTAAGTGTCCAAAATTATAATACTCTAACATTTCTTAAATGAACTTTTAACTTCTTTAAGTAAACTCTTAGATTTGAAAGATTACTTTTAAAAACTTTAATTTTATTTAAAGTAAATTTTCGCAAAGTGTTTAACGTTGAAAGACGATTTCGGAAATCTACACAGAAGAAAGAAGGAAACGAAACGAGAAACGAGGCGAACCCTTGGGAAAAGATACCTTGAAAAACCTTAAATTTGACTTTAGAAAAATAAGAAATACGAAAAGTAAATTTGGATACTTTAAACTTTCATTTATGTTAAACTTAAAACTCACTTTAAGTGTAAAAAATTACTTAAAAATTTCTTAAGTAAACTTAACTTCTCTAAGTAAACTCTTAGATTTGAAAGATTACTTTTAAATACTTTAATTTCATTTAAAGTATATTTTCGTAAAGTGTTAAATGTTGAAAGACGATTTCGGAAATCTACACGAAAGAGAGAAGGAAACGAGAGACTAGGCGAGCTCTTGGGAAAATATATCTTGGAAAACTTTAAAGTTTTACTTTAGAAAAATAAGAAGTACGAAAAGTATTATAAATTTGGACACTTTAAACTTTTATTTAAGGTATACTTAAAACTTACTTTAAGTGTCCAAAATTACTCTAAAATTTCTTAAGTAAACTTTTAACTTCTTTAAGTAAACTCTTAGATTTGAAAGATTACTTTTAGAAACTTTGATTTCACTTAAAGTAAATTTTTCCACGGGAATCCTAGCGAAGAGACAATTAATTAAGTCTCGAATAAAAAAAAGAACGCTCTTGTGTGACGTTACATCAACAGATTTTTCGGAACTTGTCGCTCGCACCCTCTTTGTGCACGGATCTCTTGATTGTAAATGGTAGCACCGCGCCCGTACAAAAGAGTATATGAGGAAGCTTTTGAACGTTGTTACAGCGCGTTTACCGTCTTCGTTCCGGATGCTGGTCCGTGCGGCTCCAATTTCCGCGACCACCCAGCGAGGACGAATTTTTTTCTCGCACACCCCCGAGTCGTCGAGGCGGAAGGTACGAGCGGAGCGCGCGAGCGGAGGATAAAAAGGTGGAAGGGGGGGGGGGGGCGGAGTAATTTGATATGGTGGGCCAGAGTGCGGGGGGCGCACTCGCCCCTTTTTTTCCTAATTTGAAGAAGGGCGAGTATCCGCGAAATGAAAAGCGCCGGGCCCTTTGTGAGATGCGCGCGTACGCGCCCTCCGCAGGGCGGCCCCGTGTGCGTGCACGTGCGTGTGCCAGGATTAAAGCGATGAAAGAGAAACTCTCTTCACCCTCTTAGCGCCCGAGCGGCGGACTCGATCGGGCACAAACGTAGCCATTTTTAATACGCTCATTTTGAACATTACAGCGATGCCGAACTTATCCAAAGTGAGTTACATATGTAACAACATTTTGCGCCCTTTTCGATGTAAATTTATCTGATATTTGTAAAATTACAAACGTTCACGTTTAGCATTATTTAATTTCTTCGAGGAGAGAAAAGGAAAAGCACATTTGGGAATGTCATGCATGGAAAATTTCCTATCGACCTCGCGTCCCTCGAAAATGCAGAAGAGAGATTTTATATAGTAAGTAAACGGAACTCAAAGCGGTAACTTTTTAATTAATGAAGAACGTGCTGCAGAAAAGGTATATTTAAATATAAAAGTTATATTTTCGTTTAGCATGTACAGATTTTACGACCAATCGATCAAGACAAGTCCATTCCTTTCTTTGCGAGCAAAACTGGTGCGCGGCACAGGGTGACATTCCGAACGATTGTGTATTAAATAGAACTTGCCGTGGCGTGTATTTTGGATTCATGATTATTGATTAAAATTTACGTTCACGTTTGTGGGGAAAGATAGGACCAACTTTAAGAAGCGACTTCGTGGAACGTAACTTAATTTCTCACTCTTGTCACTTTCGCTGCAACATTTCCTTAGAAAATGTTCTTTGGAAAACAGAAAATTTCATTCGAAACTAATCAGTTTATATCAATGTAAAGAAGTCTTATGTTATAATATCACAGTTATTCGATTTTGTAAAAACATGCGAACATGTAGAGAACCAGGTTCACAAGTCGATGATCAAATCGATATCGTTCGTGATTTTTCGGTCCGTTTGCTTTGATGACGCCTAGATTCCTCATTGATTTCGTAAGAAGATCCGCATAATACTTTATCGATATCCTATTGACGTATAGTCGACATTTATTAGATATAGAGGAAAGTCTTCTATTATGAGATCAGATTTTGATATGAGATAATTCAACGTCCAAATTCAATCACAAATCTTTTTCCGCAACGATTACACGATCTAACAATCAATTTTCCACTAAGCAGATTTGCACCCAACAATGTGCGCTCCAAGGGCAATAAATTCGTGGTGGAACCAACCGATAAGGTCTATTAATTTAACAGAAACTCCGCCATTTCATATTAGAAGTCTATTCCATAATAGAGGATTTTCCTCTAAACATATCAATTTGATGTTCAAAAGATATCATGTCAGTGTCGATCAATTATTGATGATTTAGTTGATATCTACTGTAGTAGATATCATATTCAAGTCGAGTCGATGGATGGAGATGTTGATCCGACATCAATATGATATCAATTGAAATAAGACTAGATCGTGGACATCTACAGAATATTTTGCAGAAATCATAACAAAATATTGTAAATATCTACTCGATTAGTGATTTCTACACGATCTCAACTTGATTTCAATACGATATTCACCAGGTTCTTGATCGACTTGCGAACCCGGGGAACCAATAAAGTTCTTGATAACAAAGTTATCTTCCACGTAAAAGACTTCGCTCAACGCGACAAGCAACGGAAGCTAACTTCGTTTTACAACGCGCTAATATTCGCGAACGTATTGGGGAAAACTTACGTATGCAGCGAAGATCCACGTCGTTGCGAGGCCCGCAGGTAGAAGGAGCCGAGACGTAAACGTCACGCTAGCGACCGGAAGACTCAGGGCGTGCGAACCTGAGGAAACTTTGCAGCAGGAATGAGATCGTGCCTGCCGCTGCGCGGACATCGCGTGCAATGTCAGTTGTTTTCAGCATATTACGCGCGTCTCGCGACAATAGGGGGCGAACGAGGGAGCGGGGTTTCCAACCTGGGAGAGACACGATCGTCCAATGCCAGACCGCTTTTCGCTGGTTCAGTCCGTACCTGGTTTCCTGACCCGCTTGCATGACAGCTTGTTTAACGAGCCTGATACCCCGCGTCAGCGAAATTTCGCATTTACTTGGCGTTCTCGCTCATTCCCGTGAACTCGGTGAAGTCGGCTCGAGTCTTCGACGCGGAGTCGTTCGGTCATTCATTCCTCGAGCTCTGTCATCGCGCGGGCAGGAGATTGTCATTAATCTGCTGTCTAAAAATTTTATCGACGTGTTTAATTTCTTTTTATTAAAATTACAATCGATCAATATAATCCGCAAATAGATACACATGCGTGTCTGTCCTCGAGACATCATGTATATTCGCTCCTAAACAAATGCTGTTGTTGTTGTTGTTTAACAAGGAAAATTGTATTGAAATTTTTACGAGACAAAAAATATGCGAATATCTTTTAATATTGTGAATAGAAATGACTACCCCGGAAGCACCGGCCGACTTTCGACTTGAGTACATCGGCGGTTTCGTGCAGAAGAGTTTGAAATTAAAACCGGAAAAATGGGGAAGATTATTACTGACAGAAGATTACCGGAACATAGTGTTGGATTTCTTGGACAAGCCGTTACCGGTCGCACTTTTTGTCGTTTTAACCCCGAACGCGCAATTAGTTGCCTCGTCCAGTTTTCCCATACTGTGCCAGAGAACAAAGGGTGAGTTGTTCGTGTGATTGCAATTAATGATCCACATAGAATTTTTTGTCTCGCTTTAACGCTGACTTACTTTAAATATATCACGAGCATTTACGTTAAAGAGACACAATTTATGTCATTGATGTAGGAATTTACGCGGTCAAAATAAAGGAAGCGCCATTACCAAAAGACAAGGAAGGATGTTCAGCTATGCTAATCGTCGGCGATTTATCCCATCGGATTGTCGACCAATTGGCCACGTTAGTAGACAATATCGTCGCTCCCCTTCTTACCAAGAAGGAAAATCACAAGGACTTGCCGGAAGTAGCGATTCACGACATATGTAAGCACGTACACGCTCTTCGTGGTACGTTGTATCAGGTAATAGAGCATTCGATAATTAAGTCTTTTCGAATTCTGGCTCCGCAAATGAAATCTTTGGTAGAAAAAAAAATGTTACGCCTGAATGCACAGGTGAAAGGCCAGGTAAATGGACGAACGGTGCTACCGATGCCAGCAGGTCTCGAAAAGGTGGCGGAGGTCGAGAAATTGGTTTCTGCCGAGGGACCGCAAGCGGCTGATCTGTATCTGAAAAGTGCTATAGAAGGTGTGGTGATAAAGTGGGCTTACTTGGTGAACGACGTGGTCACTCACGAATCCAGCGTCGCGTTCGAGAACGGACAGAATCCGACGCCCAACGTCGAATTGGAGTACTGGTCCACCCGATTGGCGAATTTGAGGTATGTCGAGTAATGGACGACATACATTTTTCATGCAACACTTTTATAAAACAGTCGAATTTCATTTCTAATACATCGCGTACAGTGCGCTACTTTATACAGGGTGAGTCTTTCCATATCCGACAAAATTTTTGAGAAGGTAGAACAG
>NW_011967152.1:107735-116888 GCF_000949405.1 Vollenhovia emeryi
CAATTCGAGCGCGTGGCGAGATGTGCGCATTAGCAATATCGATCGCCGGGCGGTCACATCTTGCCACGCGTTCGAATTGGGCGGTAGGCCGGCCTAAGACAACGATTTTTAATAATTAATTACTCGTTAACTATTACGAAAATTGCAAAATGATACAGGACTTTTCCGTTCATCTCGGTCCGTTCTACCTTCTCAAAAATTTTGTCGGATATGGAAAGACTCACCCTGTATATAAAAAAAAGTGTCTGTTTTTTCGGGTTTATCTTTCGCAGGTACATCTACGATCAACTGCAAGAGGACCGCGTGAAAAAGATGGCGATAATCCTCGAGAAAACTGACAGCGCGTACTTTCCCTGCTTCCGCACGTTGTTCGACAATGTTGTCTCCTCGCTGGCCGAAGCGAAGGACATATCGTTGTACTTGACGCCTTTGGCGAAGTGCTTCAAGTCCGTAGAAGAGATCGACTTCGCCGAAGCTAAGCCGCTGATGGCAACTCTCGTACACTCGCTCGGATTAGCGTGGGCAAAGTGCAAGAGTTATCAAAGCTCTGGTAAACTCATCATCATGCTTCGACAGATATGCAACTTATTGATACAGGAGGCACGCCGATTTCTCGACCCGACGTCGATATTTCAGAGTGACGTGGACGAAGCTCTTCAGCGCGTTAAAATATCGAGAGGTAACGGCCGTTTGCTAAGCTAAGCGATTAAATCTCTTACTAGTGATTTGTTAAGAATTTTTCGTACCAAATATAGGATTATTATTAGAGGAAAGTCTCCTATTATGAGATTAGGCTCTTAAAATGAGTTAGCGGAGTTTCTGCAGATTTAATAGACATCGTCTGTTGGTTCCATCGTGAATTTATTGCCCTTGGTGTGAAATCTGTTTAGTGGAAAATTGATTAGGTCGTGTAATCGTTGCGGAAAAAGATTTGTGATTGAATTTGAATTTGAACGTTGAAAACCTACTATCTCATAATAGAGGACCTTCCTCTATTAATTCTCCTTCGCGTGACATTAAAATCAAAGTACGAAAAACCATCATTTTAATAATAAGTGCAGAAACTTTCAAACGCCAGAGCTTATTAGAATAAGGGTGCACGCATTATTGATTAAATATTATAATTTCTTTCAAAGACCTTGTGTCCCAAGTGAAACAACAATTCCAATATACAACACGCCGCATATTATCTATTCCTCCGGACTTCGTTCGAGATTTCTCAGAGAGAAATGGTTTTCAATCAGGTGTACTGGAGGAATTCAAAAAACAGTTTGAACTGAGGAAGCACATGCCCGGTTTGAAACCGGAAGCTCCGCCTTGGACATTCAATTCGACCACCGTCTTCACTCGGCTCGATGCTTTCCTGAAACGGCTGGCGGATATCGAGTGGCTCTTCGATACCGTCCTCGAATTTTCCAAGTTGGAGAAGATTGAAATAGGCGGCATTCTCGGACGGTCTTTGAGCGCGAGGATCATAAGCGTGTTCAAGGAATTCCAGCAGCTTTTCGTTTCCTTCACCGTGAGAGCCAGCGACGTTCTCGAACCTGACGACGAGTCCTTCGTCATCGATTGCACTAAGTTCGCCGAATCCATTACCGACCTCGATAGTAAACTGGCAGCGATTTTGTGCCAGGCTTTCGACGACTGCGGCAATCTCGAAAGTGTTTTCAAGGTTTGTACTTAATTTTTGTTCTTCTCAGCGCAATGGACGTGTCCAAAATTGATGTTAAAAGATGCTCATT
The DNA here is from genome assembly GCF_000949405.1 of Vollenhovia emeryi. NCBI lineage: Eukaryota > Metazoa > Arthropoda > Insecta > Hymenoptera > Formicidae > Vollenhovia > Vollenhovia emeryi. Next base: position 109,478 of record NW_011967152.1, read on the forward strand.
TCTTTATCAGTTGATAAATATCGCCGGATCGGTGCTGGAGCGTCCTGTCATACGAAAACAATTCGCCAATCGATACGTCAGGATTCTTGAGCTTTTAAACATGGAACTTTCGATAGTGGAAGTTTTGTTCAATCGCGGTAGCAGGGGTGCGCTGATCAATCTACCGCCTTTGGCCGCTGCCTTGACGTTCACCAGCATGTTGCGGCAGCGTATCGATTTGCCTGTACAATCGTTCAAAGCCATGCCGCATCCGTATGTATCAACATCTTTTTTAAACTTTATCTTCCAAGACAAGACAAGACGAGAGAGCTTCGTATTTTCATAAAGAAAATTATACGAAATTTGAAGAGAAATAAATAACGTGAAATATCTCTTCACTGATCTGCTAGCAGATTTATAGCTTCTTCCATTTGCAGAATCGTTCACAGCGATGAAGGTAATAATATAATGACGCGTTACGAGAGATTGGTGAAAATATTTGTTAACAAAGAGGACGATCTTTTCACCGAGTGGGCGCGGACGGTACCGCAAACCGTTGACGTTGGCCTCAAACGTCATCTGGTTTGTAGAGAGGCTGATAGTATTTTGCTGCTAAATTTCGATCCCGATCTTCTCGCAGTATTGAAAGAAGTGAGCTATTTGAAACAAATGTCGCGTTCCGACATTCCCCAAGAAGCAATTAAGGTAGTCACGAATCCTGCTTTAATTGAAATGAATAAAATCAAGTCTTCGCGCTCAGAAGATATTTATGCTATGGAAATTCGTCGCTACCGCGCGGTGTTTAATTATTTACATTTTATATCGCATCATTAGGTGTCCGAGAGCGCGGAGACGTTCAGGAAATTTCGCACGATGCTAGGTGGCACGGTCGATTCATACAACAACATACGCAAAACAACGAAACGTGTTGAGTTTGATCTAATCGTGCTGGAAGTAGCGCGGATCGATTCTCTGATATCCCGCGGCGAAGATGAACTGTGCTGGAGATCAGACGGGCTTCTGGAGTATATAACGGAGTTGGGCGATCTCGTGGAGGGACTGTGGAAACGCATGAAGTCCGCCCAATCGAACGTGGAGAAGATCAGAAACATTTTGGAACCTTGGACGAAAACGCCCCTCATAGAACGAAAGGACCGTCGTAAGGAGACATTGCTGGCCTTGGAAGATCGTTCGGAGAAAGTATCGAAATGTTACGCGGAGATCACGAAGGCGGCTGAGCAGATACACTCGATATTGGAAGAGAATAAAACGCTCTTCCAAATTAACGAGATCGGACAGGAAGCTTGGCAAGAATACGTCAAGTACATCGACAACATCGTGATCGAGTCCCTTCGAAAAGCAGTTGGATGCTCTTTAGGTTTGTATGCATTTTTTAATTAAGAAAAAGTCGCGTTTAAATGGCTCGAAGAATTTAATTAATATTTCGTCTTTAATCGCCAATCAATTTCACAAAATCGAATGTCCTTTTACAATCGTTTCTTAGGTTATTTGGCGGAAAGCATGGATTCAATCGGCCAGTGCGAGCCATTACTTGAAGCGAAATTAGAGCTGAGGGAACCAGATTTGTATTACATACCGTCATTGGAACCCGAGGATCCAGATGGACTTGATCAGTTGATTCTCGGTTTATTAAACGATATTACCGGCATGGCTGCTTTGGTGCCGAGATTAAAAAATGATTCTGTAGGATATGCTGAAGAATTAGCATCTGACGTTGACATGAAGGGAATGAAAGATGAGATACTCACAAGCGTAGCTACTGCCGTAGAGGAGGCTACTGACTTTTGTAGTAACTTTGAAGGTATGATTATAACAATTTGATCGACAAAAAGATACGTCTGATTTGAATAAAGTCATTAATATTCTCAGTATATTTTTTCGACAATAATTTGCTAAAAGTCTCGTATAACTAGCTGTAATATAATTGTCCAAGAATTATAATTTTAAATATTAAACATTTATCATATAAAAACACTCAGAATTGAAACAACATATGCTGGCAAATAATTTTATTTAATAAAAATACGACGTTTCGACCAGTAATGCTGGTCCTTTTCAAGTATAAAATTACGTTACATCCATCAAATGTTACAGCAAGAGATCTAAAAGTTATATAGTTACAATTACAACAAGTAAATTAAGTGTTAGAGAGAGGACGTGAGTTTTACTTACGGCGCTGAAACGTGTCATGGTACATATGAATTACAGTAATTGTCAATAATTGTCGTCGAATAAATAAGTATGGAGATAAAATGTCATAGTACATGTACATTGTAATAAATATTAAAAATCGTCGAAGTAAAATAATAAGTTATGTTAACACGCACTGATAGATACGTCTAGTCATACACAAGTCTAAAAGCGAACTGTTTAGAACGGGTATAATAGGTCGTCAAAATAAAATAAAATAAAATAAAGTTGTCAGGAGGGGACAAAAAGATAAACTAGTAAAATGAATAAATAATACATTGAAAGTCATAGATAGAGTTCAGGTCCTCGAATTAAAATAAAGTAAAATAAAATAAAATAAAAGTGTAGGGGAGGAACAAAAGGATAAAACGAGTAAAAATACATAAATAAGTTAATAAAAATACATAAATAAGTTAATAAATAATACATAAATAATAATTTAGGTGGTACGGACAATTTTGTCGTAGATAGAATTCAAGTTATCGGTATCTTGTTGGAGGTTTATAGTGTTCTTCGATCTTTTTATCATATCTTTTATCATATAAATTATATATATATCTGAAAACATTAAATTAAAATAAAAATTAAGAAATGGACTGAAAAAAAATTCTAAAACATTCTTTAATTTTCTTATTTTGAAATATAATTTACATAATTTTTTAAATTTTCAATGCAACGTTTCAATTCGATTAGGTTACGCCTATTTATGGCTGGATGATAGGGATGTTGTGATGCAACAATTTCTCGAGTACAGTCGGCAATTGTCAGTGGAAGAAATGGACATGGTGGCGACTCAGGACCCTAAAGGTCCGACGAAGTCACCGCCGAAAATGGAGCAATTCCGCGAACAAATTGACCTTTACGAGAGTCTCTATCTCGAGATCGAGGAAATGGATCTGTCCAAAGTATTTTGCGGCTGGTTCAGGGTAGATCTAAGACCCTTCAGACAGTCGGTGCTGAACACGGTGTGCAAATGGTCGAGCATGTTCAAAAAACATTTAGTCGATCGTGTAACAAGCAGCCTTTCTGATTTAGGCACGTTCATAAGGTACGTAAAACGTATGTGACATACGACACGTGATAATGTGTAATTTAAATATTTCGAAATTTAAAATAAGATATCATCTCCAGTATAACATTTAGATTATTACTTCGTAACTGGTATGAAAGATCTATATGCATATATTTAAAAAATTGTAATTAATATTCAGGCTTTGAATATCGTATGTGGTTTCCAGATTAGCGGACGAGGGATTATTACAGCAAGTACAACCGGGCGATTATGCGGCTCTAGTTAGCGTAATGGGCTACCTACTGCAGGTGAAAGAACGCCAGCCAACTACGGACGAGATGTTCCATCCATTAGAGGAAACCATTGAGTTGCTCAAGTTCTACGATCAAGATATACCCGAAGAAGTAAACGTGCTATTGCAAGAGTTGCCGGAGCAATGGGCAAACACGAAAAAACTCGCTCTTATGGTGAAGCAGCAAGTTGCGCCATTACAGGCAGGTCTGTAAAATAAAAAGCTACCAACGTTATCCTAAGTTTGTAAAATAAAAAATTACCGACATTATCAAGTTGACAATACGATTGTCAGTTAACGTAGTATTTTATTTGATTAAAAGTAATGAGAATATGAATTTTTTAAATTAATAATAGCGCGTCTCTTTGTTATCTGGAAACGAAATTGTTTTATATAATATTAATGTAACATATAATAGGCGAAGTATCGAGAATTCGCGGTCGGATCTCGGCGTTCGACATTACAATAAGTCAGTACCGAGAGGCATTTCGGCGGTACACGTTCTTTAAGTACGACTGCAAGAATCCGTACGAGCTTGCGGACGAGGCTCACAAGGAGATCCTCATGCTGGAACGTCAAATGAAGGATATACAAGAATCCGCCTCGCTGTTTGAGGTGACGGTACCCGAATTTAAACAGCTGAGGCAGTGCAGGAGGGAGCTGAAGATGCTTAAGCAGCTCTGGGATTATGTAAATATAGTGCAGAGTAGTATCGAGGGCTGGAAGACGACGCCCTGGAGGAAAATCGACGTGGAGAATATGGACATCGAGTGCAAGAAGTTTGCGAAGGAGATACGTGGTTAGTAGCTAAGAAATTGTCCGCGGTCCCGAAGGATTCCCTCGAATTGCGCGGTTTTATGCCCTGAATATATATCTTTATAAAATATTGCTATTCTTCGCGCTTCCCCTCTTTCGCTCTCGCGCATCTCAAATTACCGTTCCGTAGAATACAGCTGCGTACTTTATTATCTGCGAAAGCGTTTCTCTCAATTAAGACACGATGCAATTTTCATCTCGCCGAATGTATTTTGCCCCGTAGCGCTGGACAAAGAAATGAGGCCATGGGACACTTACGTATCGCTGGAAGCGACGGTGAAGAATATGCTTACGTCGCTGCGTGCCGTAGGAGAATTGCAAAATCCAGCTATCCGGGAGAGACACTGGCGACAGCTGATGAATAGTACTAAGGTATCGCTGGAAATCGCAGAGCGAATATTTAATTCATTTCCCTACGGTATAAACTCGTGCAAATTAGAAGACATACTTGATATCCTTAGCTGAAAGAGGATGTAAATTCATACGAGCTCAACGCCCTGCCCGTTTACATTCTAACATTTTTAACGACGCTACTACGATCATCACGTTGTGACCTTACGAAATTGTACATAACAGTCTCATAATGCGAGTGTGTGTAATCACGTCATCAAATCATACTAGATTTAGTCGCACCGCTGTATATATACGCTATCGGTGTTACAGAAATTGGGCAACATGACTCCAGAAATGACCGTAAGTCCGCTGTACATACGCATACCACGTGAACCTGCCTTTCAACTACATCCCCATTATATTTTCAATAGCTAAATTTTCATAAATTCTGACCAAATCAATCTCGGCACGATAGATAGTTAATATTTTTAAGTGCGCACTATTACACCCGTCATAACTGTACGTTATTTTGTAAGCATGGCTACAATGCGGCATGCGACACGCTGGGCTAGACTTAAGATTTTAGGAATTTTATTATTCGCAAGATTCATATTTATAGGCCTATGTGAATGTGTTCATCTAATGCTGATTTTAATATAAATTTCGCATTTAATGGTGAAATAAAAACAACAACAGCCATGTTAAACGCTAGACAACAGGTAAATCCGCTTATTTGTATAGTACGCCATTCTTTCATTATGTAAGTTCTTCATTATTTATACAATGTATAATTCATTGTACAATTTTTTAATAAATTTGCTAATAAATACAGAACATCACATATTTTACGTTATTTGTAGCAACTTCCTACATCGCTCTAAATTATAGTATGAGCTAAAGACAATGGGTTTGTTTTCTGTTCCTGCACTGGTGAACTAGTGCAGTAAGCTAGAATGAGAAAAAATATGCTTGTCTTACTCCAATTTATTGCACTAGTTCACTAGTGTAGGAACAGAAAACAAGCCTAAACACACGAACGCGATATAACTGCTTTTCAAGAAAGTGTAGCTACGGTCGTCAGACGAATTTTTTACACGTAGGTTCGTTTCGTAATGGACGAATCGACGACTCTAGCCGATCTGCTCGAGTTGAATCTCCACGAATGCGAGGAGGAAGTAAAGAACATAGTGGATAAAGCGGTTAAGGAAATGTCCATGGAGAAATATATGAAAGAACTGAATGTTACATGGTCGAAAATGGAGTTCGAGCGGGAAGTTCATGCTCGCACCGGAGCTACTTTAATAAGAGCAAGTGAAGAATTGATTGAAACCTTAGAGGAGAACCAGGTTACTTAATTAATACCTCAACTTGGAAGTTAGACCATCTTAAATATTTCCAACCAATACAGCCAATATGATCAGTAATAAAAATAGCGCGTTACTTGATATTTAAGGATAATTTTCTTGCTAAAATTGCAGGTGCAATTGCAAAATTTGATCACTTCGAAATTTATCGCGCACTTCCTGGAGGAGGTGTCGTCGTGGCAGAAGAAACTGAGCATCGCCGATCAAGTAACGACGGTCTGGTTCGAAGTTCAACGTACTTGGATGCACCTCGAGAGCATCTTTATGTCGTCCGAAGATATTCGACGGCAGCTGCCAGTGGATGCTGAACGATTCGACCGTATCGACAAGGAATTTAAGGAGATGACGGAGGAGATGGCGAAAACGCCTAATGTCGTCGAGGCGACGAATAAGGACGGTCTCGTGTCCGCCTTAGACGTCTTGCAAAAGGGGCTCGTATTATGCGAGAAAGCCTTGGCGGAGTATCTCGAAACCAAGCGTCTCGCTTTCCCACGGTTCTACTTCGTTTCTTCCAGCGACTTGCTGGATGTGCTCTCGAATGGCAACCAACCGGAAATAGTGGCGAAACACTTGACAAAGTTGTTCGATTCTATGGCGCGTCTGAACTTCGACACTAAGGACACCTCGATAAAGCGCGTCCTAGGTAAATAAATAACTGCGAGAATAATTAATTTCGGGCTAAGCATTTAACTTTTCATTACATTTCAGGCATGTTTGCCAAAGACGGCGAATACGTGGAATTCGCGAACTGCGAGATGATTTGCGAAGGAGCCGTGGAAGGTTGGTTGAATCGTCTTCAGAAAGCCATGCGCGTGTCCATTCGGCATTACTTCAGCGAAGCGGTAGTGTCCTACGAGGAGAAGCCACGAGAGCAATGGCTGTTTGATTATCCGGCCCAGGTGTCTCTCTGCGGAACGCAGATTTGGTGGACTACCGAGGTCAACATGGCCTTCGCGCGTCTCGAGGAGGGCTACGATAACTCGATCAAGGATTACCTTAAGAAGCAGATCTCGCAGCTGAGCACTTTGATTACGCTACTGATAGGAGAACTGACTAAACAGGAGAGGCAAAAGGTCATGACCATCTGCACGATCGACGTCCACTCGAGGGACGTCGTGACGAAGCTGGTGCAGTCGAAGGTGGAGACCGCGCAGGCCTTCCAATGGCAGAGTCAGCTGCGACACAGATGGGACGAGAAGGAGAAGGATTGCTTCGCAAATATTTGCGACGCACAATTCAAATATTCTCACGAATACTTGGGCAATACCCCCAGGTTAGGACACACATTTTATATTACTTAATATCTACCTGTCTTCATCGGTCACCGATGTAATATAATAACATAATTGAAGACATTGCTGCAAGAAAGAGGTAAGTCCACATTTTATGTTTCTGAGGTAAACG
>NW_011967152.1:125384-129736 GCF_000949405.1 Vollenhovia emeryi
TAAATTCATATTTTCCTTCCAATTCAGGTTCATTACATGCAACATTCCAAGCCCGAACGATTGGTGTAAGAACGACGTACGTAAGTGCATTGTTAGTTAAATAAACTGAGATTTTTGGACTTGCCCCTCTAAGCAGATTGGTGCAAAAATCTCAGTTTATTTAACTAACAATGCACTTACGTACGTCGTTTTTACACCAATCGACCGGGCTTGGAACGTTGCATATAATGGTGTTAAAACATCATTTTCGCCAAAATGTGGACTTACCTCTTTCTTGCAGCAATGTCTTCAATTATTAATCGGACTACCAAGATCCGATCGAGGGACGGCATTCTTCTCCAATTCATCGTTACATGTAAATGTATATAATTAGATTTAGATCGGCCTCATTTCATTTAGTATCGCATACTTGTTTTTGCCTTCAGATTGGTCATCACTCCGCTAACGGACAGATGCTACATAACACTGACGCAATCGCTGCATCTTATCATGGGCGGTGGTCCAGCTGGACCGGCCGGGACCGGAAAGACCGAGACCACGAAAGATCTTGGCAGAGCTCTCGGCATAATGGTGTACGTGTTCAATTGCTCTGAGCAGATGGACTACAAGTCCTGCGGTAACATATACAAGGGCCTGGCGCAGACCGGCGCGTGGGGCTGCTTCGACGAATTCAACAGGATCACGGTCGAGGTGCTCTCGGTGGTCGCCGTGCAAGTGAAATCGATTCAAGACGCCATCAGAGATAAGAAGGAAACGTTCAACTTCATGGGCGAGATGATAGCTCTCGAGCCGACCGTTGGCATATTCATCACCATGAATCCCGGTTATGCCGGTCGTACGGAATTGCCGGAGAATCTGAAGGCGCTTTTCCGCCCCTGCGCCATGGTGGTGCCCGACTTCGAGCTGATATGCGAGATAATGTTAGTAGCGGAGGGTTTCCAGGATGCCAGAGTGCTCGCGAGAAAGTTTATCACGTTGTATACGTTGTGCAAAGAGTTGTTATCCAAACAGGATCACTATGACTGGGGTTTGAGGGCGATCAAGTCGGTTTTGGTGGTCGCCGGTAGCTTGAAAAGAGGCGATCCCGGCAGACCGGAAGAGGAGGTATTAATGAGAGCCCTGAGGGACTTCAACATTCCCAAAGTAGTGTCGGACGATCTACCAGTCTTCATGGGGCTGATAGCCGATTTATTCCCGGCACTGGACGTCCCCAGAAAAAGAGACGTCGAGTTCGAGAAGATGGTTAAGCAAGCGGCCGCCGATCTGAGCCTGCAACCGGAAGACGGCTTCATCCTCAAGGTCGTGCAGCTCGAGGAGCTATTGGAAGTGAGACACTCCGTCTTCATTGTAGGTATAGCTGGCTCCGGAAAAACTCAAGTTTGGAAGACATTGTTTAAGACTTACCATAACGTGAAAAGGAAGCCGATCTACAACGATCTCAATCCGAAGGCTGTGACCAACGACGAGCTCTTCGGTATCATTAATCCAGCGACGCGGGAATGGAAGGACGGCCTCTTCTCGGTGATAATGAGAGAGCAGGCCAACTTGGGCGGCGATAACCCAAAGTGGATCGTCCTGGACGGCGACATCGATCCAATGTGGATCGAGTCGCTGAATACCGTCATGGACGACAACAAAGTCCTGACGTTGGCCAGCAACGAACGAATCGCCCTTACGCCGGCCATGAGATTACTCTTCGAGATCTCGAATCTGAGAACCGCTACACCCGCCACGGTCTCGCGTGCCGGTATCCTGTATATAAATCCGCAGGACTTAGGGTGGAATCCGTATGTGACCAGTTGGCTCGAGAAGCGGTCTATGCCGAACGAGAAGTCGAATCTGGTCATGCTCTTCGACAAATACATTCCCACTTGTCTCGAGACTTTACGAACGCGATTCAAAAAGATCACGCCCATAGCCGACATGGCGCACGTCGAGATGCTGTGCCATCTACTTCATTGTCTTTTAAGCCCAGAGCTGACGGCCGCCGACTTCCACAAGGATCATTACGAACTTTATTTCGTGTTCGCCGCCGTCTGGGCTTTCGGCTCCTCCATGTTTCAGGATCAAACCGTGGATTACCGAGTAGAATTCACTAAATGGTGGACCAACGAATTCAAGCAGGTGAAATTCCCGTCGCAGGGGACGGTTTTCGACTATTACATCGACAACGAGACGAAAAGTTTCCTTCCCTGGACGGAACGTCTCCCCAAGTTCGAGCTGGACCCGGAGATACCACTGCAAGCCGTTCTCGTCTACACGTCGGAGTGTATCAGAATAAAATACTTCCTTGACTTGTTGATGCCGGAGAAACATCCGATAATGTTGGTCGGCACGGCTGGTTGCGGCAAGACCGTCCTGATCGCCGAGAAGCTTCTTCAACTTTCGGAGAATTACGCGGTTTCCAATGTACCGTTCAATTTCTACACCTCGTCCGAGATGCTGCAGAAGATCCTCGAGAAATCATTGGAAAAGAAAGCGGGCAGAAATTACGGTCCGCCGGGAAACAAAACCTTGGTGTATTTCATCGACGACATGAACATGCCGGAGGTGGACGCGTACGGCACCGTCCAGCCTCACACGTTAATTAGGCAACACCTAGATTACGGTCATTGGTACGATCGGACCAAATTGACCCTCAAGGACATTCACAATTGTCAATACGTCAGCTGCATGAATCCGACCGCCGGGTCGTTTACGATTAATCCGAGACTGCAGAGGCATTTCGCTGTGTTTGCCGTCAGTTTTCCAAACGTGGATTCTTTGACGACAATATATGCCTCCATTTTGTCGCAGCATTTCGCGAATATAGAACACAGGTAATATTGAAATGGATAATAAAATTTTCTGCACTCGCAATAATTGAACCGCCGTTTATCGAATAATGTTATAATTCTCGAGAAAATTATTCGATCGTTATTAATGTTCATCAATGACGATACTAATCAGGTTTCCTGTAAGCGTCACTGAATTATGCCCCAACATCGTGCAAGCAAGCATACAACTGCATCACCGTTGCGCTCAAATGTTTCTACCGACAGCCGTCAAGTTTCATTATATCTTCAATCTCCGCGAACTTTCCAACTGCTTTCAAGGTTTATTGTTCAGCGGCAACGAGTGCTTACAGTCCCCGGTGGATCTAATCAGACTCTGGATGCACGAGACTCAACGCGTCTACGGAGATAAGCTAACAGACGAGAAAGACATCGAAAGTTTCTTGAAGCTACAACTTGATATCCTGAAAAAGAATGTGGAGGAAGTGGACGAGGGCGCGATTCTGGAAAAGCCCAACATTTTTTGCCACTTTGCAGGTCCATATTTTCTAATTCTGTTATATTTTCCGTTGCAAATATTTTTGCAAAATTACTAATATCTTCTTTTAATTACATCAGTGATTTTTATTGACCGTGTCTGGCAATTAAAATTCTTATTGCGAAAAATATTACCTCAGCCAGGATTCGAACCTGCCAGATACGGTCAATAAAAATCACTGATGTTATTAATTACTTCTGGCGACTTTGAAGAATATTCTTACTAGTCTTCTTTTAATTCTTCAAGATCTGATAATTAGCATTTACAATTTGGGGGGGGGGCGAGGGAGTAGAAAGTATATAAGTTTATATCTAAGTGTATAAGTTATCGGAAATTACTAAAAAGATTGCGCAATATTTAGGAGGCGTTGGAGAGCCGAAGTACATGCCCATCAAGGATTGGGCGACTTTACATCGGCTATTATCAGAGGCAATGGTCAGCTACAACGATTTGGTAGCGGCCATGAATTTAGTGCTTTTCGAGGACGCTATGATGCACGTGTGTCGTGTAAATAGAATCCTAGAATCGCCAAGAGGCAGTGCGCTCTTAGTGGGCGTGGGTGGTTCCGGTAAACAGAGTCTTTCGCGATTAGCAGCCTTTATAAGCTCATTAGAGGTCTTCCAAATTCAGCTGAAGAAGGGCTACGGCGTAACGGATCTGAAATTAGAACTCGCCGCCTTGTATTCCAAGGCAGGCTTGAAAAATTTGGGTCTCATGTTCCTGATGACAGACGCGCAAGTGCCGAACGAGCAATTCCTGGTACTCATCAACGATATGCTCGCGTCCGGAGAAGTTCCCGATTTATTCGCCGAGGACGAGGTGGAGAATATAATAGCAGGTTTGGAGAGCAATTTAAAACGCTAGATGCATTAAAGTGGACAGAATAATCGCGTAAGGATTTTCGCAAGAAATATTTTTATCATTTAACTTAATATCTGGCAAATCATTTTATCAGTATTGCTACTCATTATAGTATTATTATTATTAAAATCATTAAACAGTACGAAGGTACAGTCTTATTCATTAATGCCTGGACATCT
>NW_011967152.1:133402-163363 GCF_000949405.1 Vollenhovia emeryi
TTTTTTTAAATGGCATCCTTTATTTTTTATTACATATTCTTGTAGCTGACCTCGAGAGCTTTCCAGAACGCTATAATAAAGTATTTTTTTATTAAGAACTTTTTGAGTTACTAAGGTTTGAAAGTTCCAATATTTTGACATAAATTACAAAATATCTTGTAAAATATTCATTTTTGTATCATCTTACCTTAATATTTTTTTTAACAGAATAATGAGACAAATCAACTGGTGTAAAGAAAACACAATTTTGTAACAAGTAATAAAAAAATTTTTTAAACAATTGTTTTTAACAATAAAAAACAATAAAAAACAATAAAAAACAATTGTTTTTAACAATAAAAAAGTTTTTAACAATAACTTTTTTTAACAAATAACACCCTGTACATCGATGAGTTTCAGGCTGTAGTTCGCGCGGCTTCTGATTTGTATAGTTGAGAAAAATACATAGACACAAGCATTACTATATCTGATTATAATTTATCAGGAGTTCGTAACGAGGTGAAAGGCGCCGGTATGTTGGACACGCGCGAAAATTGCTGGAAGTTTTTCATCGATCGCGTCCGTCGACAACTCAGGATAGTATTGTGTTTCTCTCCCGTCGGTTCGACGCTGCGGGTCAGATCCAGAAAATTCCCGGCAATCATAAACTGCACAATGATAAACTGGTTTCACGAGTGGCCTCAGGAGGCGTTAATGTCTGTGTCGAAGAGATTTTTGCAGGAGTTGGAGGAGCTGCCGGAAACTTATAGGTACGGAACAATATACAAATATGAAGAAAGATAATATGCATAGGTCAAATTGAAAAGAAAAACGCGTTCTTTTTTATAGAGAATCAGCTGCCAAATTTATGGCCCACGCACACACGAGCGTAAATATAGCCAGCCGTCATTATCTGAGCAGCGAGCGTCGTTACAATTACACAACTCCGAAGTCTTTCCTGGAGCAAATAAGTTTATACACCAGATTGTTAAAGACAAAAAGTTCCGAACTACGTGCTAGAGTGGCCAGATTGGAAAACGGTTTGGACAAGTTGAGATCAACGGCCGTACAAGTGGATAAGCTGAAAAAAAAGTTAGCCGTACAAGAAGTAGAATTACAGCAGAAGAACGAAGCGGCAGACGCTCTAATTGCCATAGTTGGTGTCGAGACAGAAAAAGTCCAAAAAGAGAAAGCGATAGGTGCGTCGACATCATTAATGATGTACAATAAATTACAAAAAGGTCTATACGAATATTAAAAGATAACTTTGATTGAAAAATCTTATTTAATTTAGCGGACGAGGAGGAATCCAAAGTGGCCGTAATAGCCGAGGAAGTTTCGAAGAAGCAAAAAGATTGCGAGGCGGACTTAACGAAGGCCGAGCCTGCTTTATTGGCCGCGCAAGAAGCTCTAAATACTCTGAACAAGGCGAATCTAACGGAATTAAAATCATTCGGCTCGCCTCCCGGCGCTGTAACAAACGTCACTGCTGCAGTCATGGTCCTTTTGGCACCAGCTGGCAAAGTACCTAAGGATCGCAGTTGGAAAGCGGCCAAGGTACGTATTGTCAAATCGATTGGAACAATTCGAGAGAGAGAACTTCTCTCATTGTGACTCCATCCGGAGCAACAAGCGTCACGTTCTTGGTTTTCTCCATAAAGATCGTGATGGCGAAAGTGGACACCTTCTTAGATTCCCTGATCAATTATGACAAAGAGAATATACACCCCGAGATAATTAAAGCAATACAGCCCTATCTCAAGGACTCCGAATTCGAGCCTGAGTTCATAAGATCTAAGTCAGCCGCAGCGGCGGGTTTATGCGCCTGGGTAATCAATATTATCAAGTTCTACGAGGTCTTCTGCGACGTGGAGCCGAAACGGAAGGCACTCGCACATGCGAATGCGGAGCTGGCTGCGGCCCAAGACAAGCTTAGTGGTATCAAGCGAAAAGTAGTCGTAAGTGAACGCGAATATCAAATATTCCCTACGACTCAAAGTACAGTTCCGTACACACACATATTATTTCAAATACCTTGTTATCATTAAAATGGTTCGCTTTTTTTCTCAGTCCTTGGAAGAGCAGTTAGCGAAATTAACGGCAGACTTTGAGAAAGCGACATCCGAGAAATTGAAATGCCAGCAGGAAGCCGATGCCACCAATTCAACGATCGCGTTAGCGAACAGATTAGTCGGTGGTCTGGCGTCCGAAAACGTTCGTTGGGCCGATTCAGTTGCCAAGTGAGCATTTTTTACCAGCGCTTTTATTTTATTACACCGTGTGAACGAAATCGCAGTGAAAATCGCAAATATTTGTAGCTTCATGCAGCAAGCATCAACGCTACCCGGTGATGTACTGTTGGTGACGGCTTTCATATCCTACGTGGGTTGTTTCACAAAACAATTCCGACAGGATTTGCTAAACAAGCAATGGTTGCCGTTCATGCGCACCGTGGAACCGACAATCCCAATTACCGAAGGCCTGGATCCTCTCTCGCTGCTAACGGACGACACGCAAATCGCTAAATGGAATAACGAGGGATTGCCGAACGATCGAATGTCGACGGAGAACGCCACGATACTGACCAACTCCGTTCGTTGGCCGTTAATGATAGACCCGCAGGTATCGGCATCAAGAAATTATGGAGAACCGAATTCAGTTCGATAAAAGAAAAATTCTTTTACAGCTTCAGGGTATAAAGTGGATCAAGGAAAAGTACGGAGACGAGCTGAAAGTGATCAGATTAGGTCAACGTGGTTACTTGGACGTGATCGAGTTATCATTAGCGAACGGATCTACAGTCCTTCTGGAGAACATCGGGGAGTCTGTAGATCCCGTTTTGGATCCTCTGCTCGGCCGAAATTTAATCAAGAAGGGTCGAGCCATTAAGATCGGCGATAAGGAAGTGGAATACAATTCCATGTTCAGATTGCTGCTGCACACGAAACTGGCTAATCCCCATTATAAGCCGGAAATGCAAGCGCAAACCACGCTGATTAATTTCACGGTGACGAGGGACGGCTTGGAGGATCAATTGCTCGCGGAAGTGGTTAAGGCGGAGAGACCAGATTTGGAGGAGTTGAAGGCGGAGCTTACCAGGCAACAGAACGACTTTAAGATTACTCTCAACAGTCTCGAAGATTCGCTTCTATCGAGGTACAAATTCGTCATTAAACAACCCAAGATTTTATTCATATACGCGATAAAGTAGAAAATGCATTTCATTGGAGAAAGCTTGCTTAAAAAACTTGCCTCTTCAACAAACTTCTACACAAATATTACAATAATTCATACATTATAATAACACCTTTTCTTCATATGTATTTATTCATATAGTTTTTCTAACTTATTCACCGTCAGTGATATGCCAGTTCGCCAAATAAATCAGCGCACTTGACGAGCGATAAATATATGCAATACGTATGATTATTAATTTTAATATCATTAGGTTATCGTCAGCCGGCAGCAACGTTCTCGAAGACACATCTCTCGTGGAGAACTTGGAGACGACCAAGCGCACCGCCGCGGAGATCGAGTCTAAGGTTACAGAGGCTCGCGGTACTAGCCGACAGATCGACGCGGCTCGAGAACTGTATCGGCCGGCGGCAGCGCGAGCCTCGTTGCTGTACTTCATTCTAAATGATCTGAACACGATCAATCCTATCTATCAATTTTCGCTAAAGGCCTTCAGCGTGGTCTTTCAGAAGGCGATACTGAAGGCCGATCCCGCGGCCGACGTCGCGAGCCGAGTGCAGAATCTGATCGAGTGCATCACGTATTCGGTCTTCATGTACACCAGCAGGGGACTCTTCGAGTGCGACAAGCTGATCTTCGCCTCGCAAATGGCCTTTCAAATCTTATTGGTGAGAAACGAAGTCACGGCCAGCGAGTTGGACTTCCTCCTGAGATTCCCTATAACGCCACACGTCACCTCGCCAGTCGATTTCCTCACCAACACCAGTTGGGGCGGCATAAGAAGTCTCGCTACGAGGGAGGAGTTTCGGTACGTACGATGAGAAACTGTTGTCCCGTTGTCGCCTCAGCCACTCACTTATCCCGCTTGCTTGAAGGAATTTGGACCGGGACATCGAGAGCTCCGCCAAACGCTGGAAAAAGTTCGTAGAGTGCGAATGCCCGGAGCGCGAGAAGTTTCCCCAAGAGTGGAAAAATAAGACGGCCATACAACGTCTGTGCATGCTGAGAGCTCTGAGACCGGACAGGATGACGTATGCCATCGCGGCATTTATCGAGGAGAAGCTCGGCGCGAGATACATCGAGGCGAGAACGGTGGAGTTCGCGAAATCTTTCGAAGAGACTAGCCCGGGCACTCCCATTTTCTTCATTCTGTCGCCCGGGGTAAATCCATTGAAGGTGATTACGGAATATTTCCCTTTAAAGCCCTTCTTATAGAGTAAAGGCGGGTATTATGGCCATAGTTTTGATTTGAGGTCATAATTTTCAAACCGCTGGTTTTTTATTTTGTAACTTTCTGAAATTCTAGTGTATTTAATAAGCTTTGATGACAAAATGTTTTGATCAATTAAAATCTATCCATATTCGAAGAAAAAAAAAGAATCTGAAAGTATGCGTTTTGGCCATATTAAACGTGGGGTGGATAATATGGCCAACTATAAAAAAAAGTGTACAATACAGTAATATTTTGCAAAAGTGAGGTATTTACTTTAATCGTAAAGTATTACTTTAATCGTACAGAACATAAACTTTGAAATATTTTAAACATACGAGTACACATTTAAGAAATGTGTATGTGTATGTCCACTCTCTCTACGTAACGCCGTGCTCTCACAATTTATTAATAAATTACTCTACACTCTGTTGTACTCGCTGGCCATATTAGCTATTTTAGTCACTGGCCATATTAGCCGCCGAGCATACATTTAATAATGTGCATTATAATTATCAAAATCATGGGCAAAGCACGATAAATTTATTATAAAAATATAGCCAAGGTTCAGGTTTTGAAATGTGTAATGAGAAAAGCCAAAATTATTTTGTTTTAATTTGAAAATCTTACTTAGTTGGAAGTGCCATGTCTCACTTTGACGTGTATATTTTGATGGTTATGGAGAACAATGAAGCACCAAACCACAAATAACAACAAAATAGAGAGATTTTTGTTACCACACTTCAAGAATAGCTACAATAATTGATTTTTATACATTATCGATGTTTATCAATGTTTAGAATATTTAATACGGGCGTTGTGGCCATATTACCCGCCTGGCCATAATGCCCGCCTTTACCCTACACGACGCAAAGTTTTGATTAAGCGATAAAATTCGTTCAAGTGAATAAAAGTGAGATTATTGGATTTATTTTATGAAATTGCGAGAAAGAGAGAGATAGTAAGAAAAAAAGCGTCATATTTTATTTCACTTATTCAGGATGTGGAAGATCTAGGCCGTCGCCTTGGTTTTATGTCAGATAATCAAAATTTCCACAATGTGTCCCTTGGTCAAGGGCAAGAAACGGTGGCCGAGCAGGCTATAGATGTAGCAGCCTTAAATGGGCATTGGGTGGTGTTGCAAAATATCCATTTAGTAAAAAAGTGGCTTCCACTGCTGGAGAAGAAATTGGAGATGGCCGCGGAAGGTTCTCATTCCGATTATAGAATGTTTATGAGTGCAGAACCGGCTAGTACGCCAGCCGGTCATATAATACCTCAAGTAAGAATATATATATTTTTTTATACTTCTAATTTCTCCCTTATACATTATCAAATTTAAATGTAAACCGTAAATTTTACTTAATCATTTAAATGCACTGAAAGAAAATTTGATAAACTTAGTATTTGCCTATCAATAATATCGATATTGTTTCGTAAATATTTTTAGGGTATACTGGAGTCATCGATAAAAATTACAAACGAACCGCCCACCGGCATGCAAGCTAACTTGCATAAAGCTCTAGATAATTTTACTCAAGAGACTTTAGAAATGTGCTCTAAAGAAGCCGAGTTCAAAGCGATTTTATTCTCTTTATGCTACTTTCACGCAGTCGTCGCGGAACGTCGTAAATTCGGACCCCAGGGCTGGAATAAAATATATCCCTTCAATGTAGGGGACTTGAATATCAGTGTCAGTGTACTTTATAATTATTTGGAAGCAAGTCCGAAAGTACCTTGGGAAGATTTACGGTTATTATACATTTATATTCTCAATTAAGATCTATGATAAGTGAGATAAATAAGCAAAATATACAACATGACTTACTAAAAATTATGTAAAATTAATGAGGCGACGTATGCACAAATTGTATAATTTTACTCAAAATTATTCCTCGAAATGTGACTGAAAGAATTTCATAATTAATATTCCTATAAAGGTATCTCTTCGGAGAAATTATGTATGGTGGCCATATAACAGACGACTGGGACAGAAGACTTTGCGTATCCTACCTTGAAGAATTAATGCAACCTGATCTGATTGACGGAGAATTGCAACTGGCGCCAGGTAAACTAACAGACTTGACTTATTTCACAGTAATGAAAGATAGCATTTTCAAAAGTCACGAATTACCTTGTGTTTCAGGTTTCTCTGCACCTCCTAACACAGATCTGGTCGGCTATCACACATATATTGACGAAGCTATACCACCGGAATCACCGTATTTGTATGGATTACATCCAAATGCAGAAATTGGCTTTTTAACGACGACGGCTGAGAATTTATTCCGGACGGTTTTTGAAATGCAACCGCGCGACACTGGTAGTTCGGGAGGGCAAACAGTGACCAGAGAAGAGAAGGTGTTGTATTTCTTTGCAGATATATTATGATAAACGTCCCACGCTATGTATTCATCTCGTAGGTGAAGCAAGTATTGGACGAGATAATAGAGAAGCTACCCGAGGAGTTCAACATGACGGAGATCACGGGAAAGGTGGAGGAACGGACACCTTACGTGATCGTTGCCTTTCAAGAATGCGAGAGGATGAATTTCCTGACGACCGAGATCAAGCGATCGCTGCGTGAGTTAGATCTGGGCCTGAAGGGCGAGCTCACCATAACGTCGGATATGGAGGACCTGGAGAACGCCTTGTTCTTCGATCAAGTTCCACCGGTATGGGCTAGCAGGGCTTATCCGTCTTTATTAGGTCTGACTGCTTGGTTCGTCGACCTGCTGCTGAGGATCAGGGAGCTGGAAACCTGGTCCACGGATTTCGTTGTGAGTACACGACAAAGTATACGGCGGCGACAACGACACGTTCTTCGACAGACTGAGCAAACGTAACGCGCAAGAACAATTAATTCTCTTGCAGTTACCGGCGTCGGTGTGGCTCGCCGGGTTTTTCAATCCCCAATCGTTACTCACCGCCATCATGCAATCGACAGCTAGGAGGCACGAGTTGCCGCTCGACAAAATGTGCCTTCAGTGCGACGTGACCAAGAAGAACAAGGAGGAATTCACGTGAGTAGGAAGAATAATTGGACGGAAGTTCAAGTTTCGCGGGTATAATCTACGCGGTCGCGAGGGTAGAATAGTTATCGCCCGAGTTAACTCGATTCGTCTTGTATGTCGAGCCGAGGAGTGACTTCCTTCCCGATTTGTTCGCGTTAGGTCAGCGCCGAGGGACGGGGCCTACGTTCACGGAATATTTATGGAAGGCGCGCGATGGGACGTCCAAACAGGAATCATCGTCGACTCCAGGCCCAAGGAATTATACCCGGCGATACCGGTGATTAATGTACGCGCGATCACGCAGGACAAACAGGATTTGAGGAATATGTACGAGTGCCCGGTGTACAAAACACGCACGCGTGGCCCGACATATGTATGGACGTTTAATCTCAAAACCAAGGACAAACCGGCCAAATGGACGTTGGCCGGTGTGGCTCTTCTGCTACAAACCTAGATAGAATAATCGTCGTTATTTAGTAATTAGTCGACGGTAATTGCTTAAATGTACCTGCCTTGTACCTGCTCGTAAGGAGACGATAGCACTAATTATTTCTTTGTCGGAAGTACGTAGATAAGGCGGTAGTTTACTTCTCTTTGTTGTACAAAGACCGTTAAATATTAATCAGAATGAATGAATATATAATTGTTCTATAATAATTTACTTATATCATTTATTTATATTGTATAATAAGTGCTCCTTGTTATATTTTAAAATTCTATGATAATAATAAAGATATAACACTATAGAGGCAACCAATGCATTTTACGTACAGCCGTTTAGACAGCGCCACTGCTCTTAAATCTGAGATAAATTTGCTCTTACTTGCGAGAGACGTTTCACGCGACGCAGATCTGCAATTACGATATATAAAGAAGAGAACGATTCGACGGCAAATCCCAAATGGTCGATCGAAGGTGGGGTACTTGGAGGTCGACTAATCGACCGAGAGTTAATAAAACGTAGGAGGAGAAACGATGCGAGGTCTCTGAGGAGTATCCGGCCCGTTTCATGAACCGGCGTTCAGTTTTCCGCGACAGGGAAAAAGGAGAAATTATCCGTCATTCGTCGTAACCGGGAGCCCACCCTGAAGACGTCGGAGATCAATACCGGTACCCCGGAGTAAACAAAAGCCGATGCCTATCCGGCTACAAAGTGTCGGTCAATTTAATTTAGTGTCGAGTCTCGAGATAGGGATACGAGGCAAGAAGGGAGGAAAATACATCCTCGCATGGAGAACACAAAGGTCTCACAATTCTGACATCGTCACACGCGGTATCAAAACTGTATCACATGTGCGGAATAAAGACAATTTTCGACACTCTAATGCGTGCCACGTCCTTTGAAATATAATTCTCGTAAAATAAAAATTTTATTACACGCGAAGAACACTCGAGGCCTCGAAAATGGCTGACCTTTATCATTTTTAAAACCGTCCCTCATTTTTCTTACAAAAATGAACTCTTTTAAAGTGACCGAAGGTGAAAATATACTCACGCGATTACTTTCTGCCTGCAATTTTTCAGTGAATTATGCCGGCGAGCTCATTCTGTGAAAAGATTACGATATCCTGATTCAATTTCACGCGTCTCAAAAAACTTAACAAGAAGCAAACGAAGCAACTTGACCCCCACGTTGATCTATACTGTGTACTGAGTCAATAATAAAAAAAACCAAGAATTTTTTTCTTACTACAGAGAGAGAAACATTATTATTATTGCATTCTGGTCGCCCTAATGGTTCGGATACACAGCAAACATACAGCGGCACGACTAATAGTACGATCTGCACAAAGTCAACTCATGAATCCCACCGGACAGAAGGGGGACAAAGAAAAAAATTATCGTCCCTTTGACGGTTCTCGGTGATTGGCTCTCGGACACCCTCCTCGTGATACGTGGCGGATCGATCGGCATCCGTGCACCGGCTTCAATCACGGTTTTCATTAAGCCGCGCTGGACGGCGGAGGGTAAGAGCGGCTCGAATAGCTGATGTTTCGCGTGTCAGGAACGAGAGGAAGCCTCTGGTTTCAGGACGCGCGCTTCTGGCACGAACTTTCCAAAGAAACTTCAGCGCCTAATTGGGCATTAGCCACTCGTTAGGCGATATCTCAAAAACTGTGTCGGCTTTGTTGCTGAACAAAAAGCAGGAGAAAGAAGAGCGAGAGAGAGAGAGGGGGAGAGAGACTCAATTAAGAAAAATTTTTGTTAATATCTTGCAAAATACGGATAGAGTACGTATGTATTTTCAGTTATACAGGGAATAATTCATTATATTAATTTATACGTTATTAACTTTTAACGTTGTCATAATCACTATAGTTGCAATAATGTTGTCAGTGATATATTTATATCGTACGCAACAAATTGTATAATTTTTATTTCACAATTAATTTATTTACAAGTGAATTCGTGGATATTGTTAATAATATAATTTACGATGCAATACAAATGAAGAAATCGGATCAATATTTTCTAAGAACACGTTTAACACTCGTCTTCCACGTATTGAAATCACTAGTATATTTTCTGGAAAACGAAACTTATATAAGCTTGAGCTCTTTGTAAGAATTCAATAATGAAAGTCCTTGAAATAAGAGACTTCGAGAGGAACCGAAGTTCGCATTGGCGGAGAATCCGCGCCAACAGATAACCTCTTCATTTTTAAGACTCCGATCTTCGATTCTGTCTGTAACGATCAGGTTCATTCAATGTTGCCATTAATGAAATTGTTTGATGTAAAGATTATGCGTAATGCATTGATTCTCAATCGTCATAAATAAGGTTATTAATAGTTAGTCGTTAATACAAGTCTGTTGTCAATGCGATTTCATGTCTCTTCAATTTTTACGACTACAACGGAGCGTATCGATTTCAATTGAAGACCAATAAACTCGAATATAATCCATTTTAAATATAAAGTATTGTTTAAAGATTTCTTGTGTACAGAATTTCAAGATAAACTAATTTTATTCTTACTTCATTCTTTAAATTATCTCGATCAAATTCCCAGCGAGAAATGACATGTCGATTCGACATCGTTTCGACGAATCGTTTCTCACTGGGTTTCGGATTTGCTGGGATCTTTGCGAAGGAGTGCAACTCAGGCATATCTGAGAAACCTTGGATTATCTCACTTTAAATTATTAGGTTCGAAAACAAAAGGTTTCAGATTAATGAATTTCTTTTTATTGATGTAACGAGAGATATACAAGTAACCTGCTATATCGTGTTATACAGATGCGATTACTGAAAAGTATGCCCACTTTGTTTACTGGATACAAGGAATTCGCGCTACAGCATTGTCTGGGGAAAGGTCCACGGTCATCGTTAGCGCGAGGGAGAGCTAATGGTTCCTTTGTTTCGTTCCTGAGAGCGGGCGACTTTCATTTTTCATCGGCATCGGTGCGGCTGAGACCGTCGCTTCTTTAGCGAGTTAATCATTTTTAAAGGACCGACCGCAGGTGACGGTGCGTCATACTCCTCGTGACCGTGATATTAAAGGACGTCAGGCATTCCTGCCTAGAATTAAATTTCTCGGGCGGGGAAAAGCCCGAGTTTAGACAGTCACCCCGGGCTGCAGAGGGGTAATGAAACGCCACGAGAGCTGCCGCGCAATTTGTTTTGCATACGGACGACATTTTTCACTTCGTGGAAGAGTAGCCTGACGTTTACCTCTCAAGTGTCTCTCGGGTGCCTCTGTTGCACTCCTTAATCATAATAGAGATTCCAGCAAAACTGAACTACGACGGTGCATTCGCAGCGAGTACTCCTGGCAGACGGCAAACAAAATTGCATTTTATTGCGACGCAAAGTCTAAAAATATTTTCATGTATATCTCTTTTTACGCGGTATCTACAGTTCGTCACGTTCGCTGGAGTGGACGTCACAAGAGTAAGCCGCGATAAAAATTCCTCAGACACTTGGATGCTCGACGCGTTGTGAGAGCAGCACGTGCCGGATATAATTTTTCGTATCAGTCTCTGCACATCTCCTCGCTAATCGGACATACGCGAAAAATATTCTTGTTCAGGAACGCGCGATATCGCACGTTTCTCTCGTTTCAATCTTGCCTTTTCTGAATTTCACGACAGCAGGACTGTGAGAGAATGCAGAAAGGAAAAGTGCAGCTGCAGACTGAGCTTGAAATTCGCGCGATCTTGTTCCCACGTGCTTTGCCAAAATTTTTAATTGAAGATAAAAAGATATGGTAGGGTACGGAGGTATTAATTAAGCATTTACGAAGGGCGGGTTTCAACGGTAGGCGGGTGGATCGTGGAAACGGTCGACGCAGCTAACTAGAGAGACCTTTGAGCACCGACTTCGGCTCGGGAGATCTGTAAACCAATTAGTAACGCCTCGTCGATACGGAGGGCTAAGTCGTCCTAACCGGATCGTTCGGTTAAACTGCTTACTTGATCACATGACGTTAGTTAGCGTCACTGTAGTCGCCCGTCGACCACAGGTGATACCCCTAAATTCCGATCACGTAAAGATCCGCCAATTTTTGGTGCTTCGGAACACTCCGGCTGTCACTAATGCCGGGAAACGTAATTTTACGGAGCGAAACGATCCTGCCACGTTGATTCTATCACGGAAAAAAAAAGATTTGCTATGACAATCAAAAACCCTGCTAGTCTAGCAAATTTACCGCCGTAATATACGGACAGCCAGTTTGCTATGTTGCAGTAATCAAATCGCAAAGCTGCATAGGATTAGTAATTATATCTAATAAAATTTGAAGTTACAGCACGGTAGATTTGTTAGTAGAGCAAAGATGATTCTTTACTACAGTACTAACACCAATGGAAAAAATAGCTTGGTACATGTAACTAATTTTTTTGCTGTTACATAAAAGAAAATTAGGTGCATTAATAAATCCTATTATAGCAAAATTATTAGTTACGCCAACAATTAAAATTAGGTAAAGTAATGCTCATTAAAACATTTACTCTACAATTATTATTGTGGCGATCGCGATATGCGATACTTGCCCTGGCTTCCACGCCTCCCTTTATACCCTACGAAACTGAATTTTGATTCCGAGTTATGGCCGACACCATGCGCGGCCTAGCGGCGGTCGGCGAACTACTCAGAGGCTGGCGCTAGCTACGTCTCGCACTTAGCGAAAATGATTTGTTGCAGTAACTAAGATTATTTCAGCAAAAATCGATTTGTTTTATGAATAAAGTAACGATTGCTCTTACACACGACTTCTTTGCTGCATTAGCAAATTTACTTCTTTAAAACGTTTAATTTTGTTCAGCAAACTATAGATTTGCTGAATCAACTAAATCAGTTTTTTCCGTGATTGGATAAAGATCGTGCGAAATGTGCGGAGAAAATTTGCACTGTGAAAATCATATCTTCACGATAATAGTGGCACAGAATAGAGAAAACAGAGTAAAAGAGCTTTATACCCTCATACACCCTTGCCTTGCAAATATCCTTTTATTAAGTCGCGCAGAATGCATCATAGTATGTGGCATAATAGTATGTGAATATAGGGGAGGACTTATAAACTCCGGAAATTGTAAACTCCTGTATATATTGCGAAGGTATCCCGACGAGGGTCACTCGATATACGCCGTGCTCCGAGCCGTACGTGCGTTCATGCATCCCTCGGGAGATTACAACAAAAACGTGGGGGAAGATAGCACACAGTGGGGCCGCTACCTAAATTCGAACTGCGTGTATATCCGCGCGAGATATTTTTTTTCTTCGCCCTACGCACGAATGCCCACGGGGCGCTATCATTGCCCTATTAAATTCAAAAATTACTTTTTTTTTCAAACGACACGTATGTTTACGCAGCGCACGACGACTGCGGTTGGCTCTTGTACACGCTATCCTCGCAGCTACACGCGTCTAGCGTGTAAATTGCGACTTAAATTTCGGTCTATAGAATTGCTAAAAATCAACAACAACGGATTTATTCGTCCATCTCTCTCTCTCTCTCTCTCTCTCGCAATGAAAATGCGGTAGAAATAATACGGAGCGGCTGCGGGGGTAGTTGGGCTGCGAATCTACAGGGTGGATACTTTTTCCCCTTACGTTTGAAATACACTCGGGACGCAGCAAGTTATTCGATAGGTTCGAGCCTTGCCAAACAGTGGTTGTGGTCCGATTGTATACTTTGACCGCTCTCATTGTTCTCCTTCCCTCGTAACATTCGGGGATGCTTTGATATTGTTCTAATTAAAGGCGACAGCTTAATTATGCCGGTTTGTCGATCCACTACGGCGTGGCGCGTTTATTTGCGTATTATTCGCTGCTTCCCACGTAGTTTTCGGACGGCGGGAAAAAAAATCGCTTATTAGTATCTGATTTTTTTTTATACCCCCGCGCTATTGTCCGCATATCAAAGCAAGTTTTCGGAGGTGCGTTCTCCCGTCCTTTTATACCGTCGACGTTTTAATTCCGCGCTCATGTACAGTCGTTATTTTCGTTTCGTGTTGCTGCGAACGTTCCCCACCTTCGGCGGCGTCCATAGAAGTGGAAATTCGAATCTTTGATGTGTTTGTCGATACTCCCCCTCCCCCCCCCTCTCTCTCTCTCTCTCTCTCTCTCTCTCTTTCTCTCTCTCTCTCTCTCTCTCTCTCTTTTTCTCTCCCAACTCCATTAATGCTAACGTTGGAAATTTTGAATCCGCTGCTTCCTAAGCATGCAAATACCACTCCAGCTTTTAAGAGACAATTTGGCATGCGTCCCGAGGTCGTTTCTGCTATCTGCCTCCCCATGTACTTGAACCACGACTAATGACGCGAATGCCTACCCCTGCTCTCGCGGAGATTTAAAAGTATTTGAAAAGAATCCGCTGTTTTCAGGAGGTTATATTGGAATGTCTTTCATATCTCTTTTACCAAGCTATCTTTTACTACGGCTCTTCAGCCTCGGTGATATTTCACGTATTATTTGCGCAAATTTATGTCAAATTTATGCCGACGCACGCCAAAGACGACAGTTATAGAACAACTGACTCTAAATCGGGCGAACCAATTTGCAATTTAAAACTCTACCTACACGTATCGTATTTTGAATGCAGCGGCAAAATTACGCCGCGCTGCTAAAGTGAAAACGTATCGCGACAACGACAGACGATGAATCATGACGCCGGTGAGGCGTTAAATACTTCTGACACGCCTTCTGCAAGTGTAACCTGCCGTGCGATAATCAACACGATAATTGCGCCTTCATCGTCGCGAATACTCGCGAGTCTCGGGCTCTCTCGTCGCGCCCCGGGAATCGCGCGGAGAAAATATCGCCGGCTAATATTTGCGCGTCGGCCGGGTCTGGGCCTGGATCCACAGCCCGAGGGGTCCTTGGAGGCAGAGCGTTTATCGTTAATGCGATTAAGTCGATGCGTGATTCATTCCGCGCCGGGCTCTATATAATAACGCCGTGAGGAAAGGCACGTGTTATCGGCTCCGCGAGAAGCTAACCGGCCGGTCGATCCATCTTCTGAACGACGCTTGAATTTCTTTCACGACCGTCTCTCCGGAGGATCGCCAGCGCGAGATACGCGTCCAGATCCAGATAATTAACGCCCTCCCGGCGGGTCATTTCAGCGTGCGGCATGTAACTTTCGAACGCATTGAACTTCGTTTAATTTACGCTCGAACACATCGATGGCTGTGCATTACCTAACGAGTAGTTCGTATCCTTTCCCCGTGGAGATAAATCTTTTTTTTTTGGTAATATGATTTATGTTAGATAATCAACTTTTCCAGCGGGCCATTTCATCGTGCAGAATGCACTCTACTGCGTAGAAACTTCATTAAACTAATCTATTTTCAATCGCACGGACGTCAATGTGTCTTTCAACGAGAAATTCGAATCCTTTCCTCGTGGAAATAAATCTCTTTTGTATTATGATTTATGTTGGACAATCAACTTCTTCGGCGGGCCATTTCACCGCGTAGAGAGCATACATTCCACTTCACAAGGTCCTCATTAAACTAATCTGGATCGTACTAACATCAATGCATTCTCCAGCGAGAAGTTCGGTAGCCATTCTTCGTGAAAATAAATCCTGTTTGTACGTTGATTTTGGGTAATCATCAATTTCTCCAACGGACTATTTTACCGCGCGGCGTGTATTTCGTAGATAACTAGATTAATCTGTTTTAGAGACCCTGTAATCAGCAGTGTTTGCTGTTATCTAAATAAAATTATATAGATGATTATCTAGATAAAATTTTAGCGTTATCTTATCTTTATATAGATAATAAAAATAAGTATTATCTATATCTGCATCTTAGATGAAAGAAAGTGTTATTTTTACTAAATTATCTAAGATAAGGTACAGATAATTTGGTTTAGGGCCACATAAAAATACTTAACAGTTACACTATTTAAATATGGATGTCGTTGTAGACCATGCATTTATGTGTGTGTCATATAATTTAAATTTAAATTTAATTTATAATTTAAATTTTTCTATAATTTTTTTTTATAACTTTTTCTACTGCGTTTACATGAAGTTTTAAAAATATTATCTGAAAATTATCTAGATGAATCATCATATAATTTTATCTTTTATCTAGATATATTCAAAACGAAATCATCTTTATCTTATCTAAGATAAATTTATATATTTTTATCTTATCTTTATCTAGCTAATTTTAAAATCATCTATGCACAACACTGGTAATCAGTCATTACGTTTACGATCGTTGCGATCGTAGAAGAGTGAGATAGCTTATGTTTCTCTCTCACTCGCAGGAATTTGACGAACCAGTCTCAGATTACAGGGTCTCTAATCTGTTCGTGATTGTACTGGCATCTATGCATCTTCCAATCTAGAAATGAAATTTATGATAAGCATCGTTTTGCTTCTCCCTGCGTACACGTCAGTAATTCAGTTAATTTGTATTACGCGTTATTTATTATTTGTATGTATTAATAATTAATTTTATTAATCACGATAACCAAACATTTAGACAACATTATTAAATCCTCGTACACTCGTACAAAGAGATCCGGACGACCGTGTTTGCGTTTGTGCAGAAGGGTACAGGCTACAACAGGCTGCGCAAGGCAGGGGAGAGCTGTTTTCGGCAGCGCGCTTTTTAATCTGTTTCGCGATCCGGACTGTCCGGAATACGCGGATTTATGCGCCCAACTATGCGTACGTGCATACGAGCGAGCGACGGTCGCTTTTAAATTCCGTCGATCGTCCATTGAAAACCGGATCGGGCGCCGTTAACCCTACCGGTCCGCACGCTATTCTCGGGTGTTATCGCGTCCCACCGGGAGACAAGGACGCGGGATCCCGGGATTATTCGACAGTCTGAACCGACATCGAGACAATAATGTCAGGATTACGTCAAGCTCGACGAGGATTTCCGCCTCGCTTGCCTTAGACGCGCGTCAACCCTGCCGCCACAGCGCGCCGGCTTCAAGCGTCCCTGTAGGTCCGGACTCTCGATAGCTTCTGCCATATCGATAATAATGCCCCGTATTGCAATCTTCTCCCATTTTTCAACCATCCCACGATATTTGCCCTCTTTATCACCTACTCGAGCGCCGTTATATACGCAACTCCGCGTTTACTGATTGTGAGTTATACGCAGTCCGCCGTTTGATATTCACGTTGCCGGGCTAGAACAACGTGACGCTCGGAATGTGCTCACCCTTTTCCCAAGATAAAGTCCCGAAGATGTACGAGGCCAGGATGAATTATTCGCCGCGCGTATGGTACTATGCGTCGCGTGTCGCACGGCGATAATGTAGGCGCGGTGTAAATGTCATGTGCCGCCTTCTGCAAATCGCGATCGTGTCTCGAACAGTGAAATTTATTCAATGACACGATCGAAACAAGGAAAAAGAATTGACGTCGTCTAATTGTAAGTCCGAAATTAATGTCAACCGGCTGTACGAAGTGACAAGCCGATTAAATTGCTAAGGATTAGTTGTGTATACAACGTGCAAAAAATTTTTTAAGACAGTGTTGCACAATCGGCAATTTCTTGCATCTTCTCACGGCACGCATAAGCATTTTGGTACCCAAGTATGCGGCTTCGCGCAGTGCAAGAATAAATACGATTATTTGTCGTTCGTTATTGCCTGATTCCGCGACGTTTATTTCTAATTTATTCCCGCGGCTAAATCAGAACAGGTTCTTTGCACATTTTGTTAAAAAAAATGCATCACATTTGCAAGTCTCTCTGGTTAAAAAAGAAACTCCTACTTCTTTCTGCGGACCTTTCATATTACATCGTAATAATCAACTGTCTATTTAGGACAGAGCTTGAGGAATCCAATTACTTCTCCAATCTATTTGCTGGTACGCCGAGTGGACGCTTATTTCAGAAAGACGTCAACAATAGAGTAGAGAATCTCGGAGAAAAAGCGATAACGAGCCACTTGCGACAATAGAAATTTTTTCCTCCTTTCGGCCGAATGTTACGTGTGAATATCGAAATTCTTAGCATTGCGTAAACGGTAGGTAAATAGTCATCTGAGAGCCTAATGCTGCTAATTACGACGAAACACGATGTCTAAAAGATCTCGTGAGTCACATCGCTGAGTCCTTCGGTTGCCAAAATAACAACCGGATGCATAATCATGAATAATAATGCGTGCAGTTTTACGTAACTTGTCGAAATTTATATAATCGTCGTTAACTATTAGTTACACGCCGTAAAGAAGCACGACGTAAATGTGTAAACATGACATAAGTCACTCTCTGTGGTATAATGTTATCACCGGAGAGATTTTCCCGCCTCGAGAAACGAAAGTTGTTAGAATACGCTTTCGATAATTGTGCAGATGATCCTCAGTAGCCTGTACAAACAAGCATACCAGTTTGCACAGCTATTGTCCGTTAATTGAATATTCATACAGCGAACAGTATTTACATTTTGTCAGATTACCACGCCGAACCCCCGGGGACGATGTATTTACGTCACGAAATTTCAAGAAGATCGCAGTGAAGACGAACGATTCTGAAGAACGGAGGAAATATTGAACGTTTTGTTTCCCACGTGTTGCGTTCAGTCCAACATTTTTCTTCTCGACGCTGGCGACGTTTATAAAGGGAACGTCACGTCGCGAAATGGAAAATCTCATTAAAATACTAATTCTATTACTCTCGTGGCGTATTATTATTAGTTTTACAGCGAGAATCAGTGGTATAATCAGGCGCGGAAATAAATTCACGATAATGGTATACGCGTCAGTACGTAACGTGTACTCTGAGCACCATTTCGAATTCAACCCTCGTTTCCTTGCAACGAGACCTCCGGCAGGGCAGCGGGAGTTTCGCATCGACGTCGCTTTGTGGAGGGTTGATCTGGCGGCCATGTTTGGTTAGAGAAAATTTCACAATCCCACCCTCGTGGTCGGCCTTCACGATAGCAGCTTGCACGACACGTAAACTAACAAAGGGCTATAAGCTCGTAATATTGCACGAGGGTACACGTCTCTAAAACTTGATAAATTACAATTTCGAAAATTCAACTACAAATGTTATATTAATAAACCCCGAGCGAGGGGAAAAATAAAGTTGTGTAAAATATTTTCACGATTCTTCCCGTTTATTGAATTTCTTGCAGTTTCGCGCGAAGCTGCAAGAAAGAGGAAAATGAACGGGCAGATTTTTGCATTCTACGAGCAGCTTTCATGCGCCGCTCGTGAATTTCGAAGAGATTTCATATGGACGGGTAAATGGTCGATCGAGAGGGGTGCCATGGCGACCATGTCGGTTCCCAATTAAACAAATGCCGGCAGGAACTCGAGCAACCCCTCAGGCACCGGCGTCCATCTCTCCTTGCTCTCTTGGTGTACGTCAACGAAATCTGCCCCTCTCTTTCGCTCGCTCTCCTGGCACGAGAGGGTTTCGATCGTCGCACGTGTCGTGCGGCATGCGAAACTCGAGCTGGATTCACCACGTGTGCGTTTCATTCCAACTACACTTACTCACAAAAGTTACACTGGACTACGCTTGTCCAATGCCAAACGGCAAAAATGTATGCGCGCACAAAAATATTACAGAAATTTTATGTTATCTTTAATTTTTAAATATCTATAATTCAAGAAATTATCCAATAATTAAAATCAAAGGTACGCAGTGTTTGCTATTATCTAAATAAAATTATATAGATGGTTATCTAGATAAAATTTTAGCGTTATCTTATCTTTATATAGATAATAAAAATAAGTATTATCTATATCTGCATCTTAGATGAAAGAAAGTGTTATTTTTACTAAATTATCTAAGATAACGTACAGATAATTTGGTTTAGGGCCACATAAGGTTAGCCACATAAAAATACTTAACAGTTACACTATTTAAATATGGATGGCGTTGTAGACCATGCATTTATGTGTGTGTCATACATATAACTTAAGAGGATCCCCCAAGGTCGAGGCCTTTGATGGTGTGCGCCATCTAAACACGAAACGCAGCATATACATGAGCACACGGACACACTACTACGATACATCACACCCATACATAAACACGAAAGTTTAATTCTAGCTATACTCTTATTTTAAACATCTAATCCCAATTTAGAGGGTTTCACAGTAATTCTACATGTCATCGAATCCGGGGAAACTCAGTTTCATGTGAGTACAAGTTGTAGAACTTTTATACGAAGCACAAGTATGACGGAGTTGACAGTTCGTCTACACGGTTATATGTGATCGATATATGAATTTTGTAATTTTTACTCATTTTTTGTATCAAATTGGAGTTTCCCCGGATCATCAATGCATATACTGTAATTGTACGCAAGCATTTTTGATTCCATGAATTTAATACGACGATAGGTTAGAACTACGAATGTCGGTAAAACAGACATGCTACGGGATCCTCTTAACCTGAATATATTCTATATCCCCCTTTATAATTTAAATTTTTCTATAATTTTTTTATAACTTTTTCTACTGTGTTTACATGAAGTCTTAAAAATATTATCTGCAAATTATCTAGATGAATTATCATATGATTTTATCTTTTATCTAGATATATTAAAAACGAAATCATCTTTATCTTATCTAAGATAAATTTATATATTCTTATCTTATCTTTATCTAGCTAATTTTAAAATCATCTATGCACAACACTTTAGGTACGTAAAGAGCAAATTGCAATAATTATTACATTACTGTATTAGAGCAATGTACGAAATAATATGATACAATAAAAAATATAATACAAACATTTGAGAATGCATACGCGGAAAAATCGAAATATTTTAGATTTTCCAAGAATCAAATTCCGAAAAAAAAATACAAGAAACTGCCGAGAGAATTGTCGGACGTTTTATAAACGTTCCTTTTCCTTTTATTACCGGCACCGAGTGCACGCAAATTTTTCAAACCAAGTGTACCTCCGCGTTTCTCGCATCGTGCATCGTGCGCCGATCGCCCGCGGCGTTAATGCGATCGACAGAGCACATGAATCGCGCTCGCGTAAGCGACGGTTTCGTAATCGCACACTGTCCAGCGCATTTTAATACGCGAGCCACGTCGCTAAATATCACGGCGAGTCTATGCGGAGAATCGCGCCGAAAATTTCGTAGCTACCCCACAATATTCGACGGGAGTTCGCCTAGGCGCGGGAAAGGCACGGGACATTCCGAACGTTGTCCTCTCTCGACTTCTGGATTACATTACGAGACCAAATATTGGAGCACCTCTTCAGAACATCGGCCAAACTGTTTGACTTACGCGATTGTGCGTTCGAACGACGAGCCCAGTTACTTCGTTCGGCGTAGCGGGCCGTCAGTAACCGGACGACTGTGGAGAAGCTTTGCTAATCCGAAAAGCGGCTTAAAGCAAACGCGAAGCCGATCCCGTCGAAAGGCGGGGTTTCCGACTTCCGTCGTGTGTACTTCGAGTCGAGCATTATTATCTTGTTAGCGAACAATATTCCGGAAGAATGGCTTCATTCGAATCTGCGCTCGGTGCACCGAGGAAGATGCGCGGAAAATGTATTCACTTGCCTGTTATACCTAGACGATCATGGTGCAAGGTCGTTACTTTATAAAATCATTGTCAGCGCAATGCGACGTAATAGATGTGGAAAATAAATAATCGTTCGTATAATATGCTGAAAAATTTTTATAGGATGCAGAAAGATATTACATCATATAATACAAGAAAATATAAAAAAAACCGATAGTTCTTGTGTTTTAATTTTCCTCCTGCATGATCACTTTTATAAAAGCGAATAGATAACAGTAACACGATGTAAATATTTTTAATATATATAAATTTATGTATATTTATGCTCCCTCCTACTATGCAAGGCGCGTAAGCTGTAGCAAATAAAAAATATAGAAATAATTTAATATCTGAAACATGAAGATTAATCTCTTATGCTATATAAGTAATTTTTGTAGTTATAATCTAGATTTTTTAAGCCGCTGATAACAATATATGTTTTCGTCATTAATTTGCGTATTCTTGTTGGCAGAGTGAGAAGCGTTTTCGCGATTCCGAAAGTTCTATTAGCATTTTATTAGCATTTATATGATGTTGACTAAATGTATTATACCATGTCTTAGGAAGTCCAATCATTTCTACTGTAGCGATGGTTGCTTTATCTGCCTGTTCCATTTTATCTAAAATCTAATTTGAAATGCAACAAATAATATCTCCTCGAGAAATGTGACGCCATGAAAAGTATACCACGTTATTTATGTTAACAAATGTATGTAATATTAAATTGTACAACAACCATTGTATCTTACAAATATTTAAAAATAATAGATACCTGGGAGGAAAAGTAGAGACTTTAAAAATATTTTTATATATATTTATATAATATATATTTATTTATATATTATACAATTATTTATTCATTATTATTTATTATTTATGTATTATATTATAATAATTATTAAAACAATAATTATTATTTTACAAGTTAAATTGTTTATATCCAATTGAAATATATTGGCGATATAATCCCAGATAAAAGGACTGTTAATATCGTAAAAATTGAACAATCGATACCAAAATTATACAATTTATTTAAAGTATTATATTAAAGTTTGGCTCGCACTGGCCCTCTTCCCTCCACCATACTTATTTAAAGTAATAACAGATATACTTTATTTCTTTGTGAAAAGTTTTTGATATATCTGCTGCCTCTTCGTCATCTTCTTAATTCAAGGACAGTCTGCTTTGGGGATACATGGACTGTTATCATTCGTACGCCGCGCGTATCCTTCCTTGCAATAGCAAGCATCGTTACATTTCTG
The DNA here is from genome assembly GCF_000949405.1 of Vollenhovia emeryi. Taxonomy (NCBI): domain Eukaryota; kingdom Metazoa; phylum Arthropoda; class Insecta; order Hymenoptera; family Formicidae; genus Vollenhovia; species Vollenhovia emeryi. The sequence goes on from NW_011967152.1 coordinate 156,016, forward strand.
GAAGAAATTAGTAAGATTAATAATATTAATCAAGAACAGAAAGACCTAAATTATATTAACATTCTGACATTTTACAAATTAATCATATCATATTATTACTAATTGTAAGTATTCATTACAAGAGCCATTTAAATTCTCGGAATTAAGAATAAATGTCACTAGCACAAAGTGAATTTTAACGCGTTAATGATTGATTTATTTATGAACGGTTTCTTTACGATGTTTATTATAGGACAAGTTTGGCCTAAATTGCTACAAGTTGTTTGGCAAGCGGATCCACATTGATATTCCTCATTTGGACGATTACAGGTAGGCTTTGCGCATGTGACTGAAAAGCGATCAGATTTCATGTATTATTATAATGCATCGTATTAATACAAGAAGAAAGGAATTAGTCCTCTAACAATACTTTATATGTTGTAAATATAGCTTAATTTTTATGCTTACAAGTAAAGCCAACGGCACACGATACTATTTTTCCCACTGGATTGCTTACGAGAATCAATAAGGATGCAGAGTTTTAGATCAAGTGACTTAAAACTAAATCCTGATTGGCTCTCGTAAGTAATCCGGTAGGAAAAGTAATATCGTGTATCGTTGGCTTAAGCCGTGAAATAAAGAATCTCCGACAAAAAACATTTATTATTTATATGCATATCAGCAATGCTTTTATAAAATGAAAATCAATAGTGTGATTAGATGTGCAATTACCTGTAGAAAGTATCGCCAATCCAGCGAGTAATATGATTATCGAGCGAGACATAATGGATTTTCCAACAACACACGATTCACAGCTTCGACTATTTCACGACTGGTGCGACTTCGTCATTTCAAGGACCTTATATATTGCCTCTCGTTGAAGCGACACAAGTCACTTTTAGCGATAAAAGTCAAGTTTTAACGGTAAAAAGTCACTTTTAGCGATAAAAAGTCACTTTTAGCGATACAAGTCATTTTTAGAAATACAAGTCATTTTTAGAAATACAAGTCAATTTTACAGGAGAACGAGTTTAAAATTTTAAGCCTGCTTGTTGATTCTTCACAGTTACAACTGCGTCATCTGCTACATTGTTTTTATCATTTTTCCTTTTCTTGCCTTGATAAATCTTTCGTTATAATATGACAAAATTTTTTCTTCTAAACGTTCTTTTACTATCATTATTTTTAAATATAATTCTCACAGCTGATCTTTTTTTTTATAATAAAAGCACGTGTTTTCGAGTGAATAAATTACAAAAATCAAAAATTTTATATATTTATTTGTGTCACTTTTCTTATTATAGCGATATGTTTGTTAGCTTTAATAGTATATAAAATTTATATCAAAGCAAATATCTGTATGCGTACAATGTGTGTTTTAACTTGTAATGTTTCACATATGTATAAACTCCTTTTGCAAATGTACCTTTTTTTCACACCTGAGACGAACGAAGTTATTTAAAGATAATCTCGCGTCTGCCGCTGAATAAGCGGCGGTAATGACAACGCATCTGGGAGGTCATCTTTTTCTTTGCCGAAGTTGATTCGTTCAGTCACCTTCATGTGTGACATGCGCACGATCGGGGAAGGCCAAAGTATAATAGAGATATTGTTTACCTGACAATGTGATTCCCCTTCTTATAACGATACGCAGACTATCTTGGATCTCAGGAAACCGGTGTGTTTTATACTGGATTATGTCATAACCCGTTGTTTTTTTGCACCTCTATTTTTACGCGCGCGTGACGTGAGCAATGAGAAAAAAGAGTCATTATTAATTACCTTCACTAGCAAATTAGATGTGCGTTATTTTAACGTTAATATACACATGTTCAATAATATTTTATTATTGCGGGTGAAAGTTTATAATAAGATAGATATCTTATTTGTACTACGTGTGTGTTTGATGCTTTATATGTTAGATTCCATATATGTATAATATTTCATTTATCGAAATATTTAATTATCGAAAAATTGTTATATAAATAAGGAAATTTTATAATATCTTACGTATGTTAATGATAGAAAAAGAAGCTTGTATAATACGAGAAAATAAAACATAATAATAATAAAATACAGCAGAAACAAAATCTTGTAGCTTACAAAATTAATTAATTTTATTAATATTATTAACGCAAATGATAATGATGCATTCCGCGTTGACATGGAATAAACTTATTGGAATATCTAGTTCAGATACTCTGTGACTTGTGCATATCTCTTGTCGGATTGCGGTCAGTAAAGTTACGATGGGGTCAGTGGGACAGAGTCACGATAGTTATCGTCTACTTGCTGCTCGATACAAAGGTTGGGCGGTGAAAGCAGCGTAATAGGGCACAGGGTGAGAGCAAGTACGAAGGTTGACCGGAAAGCGAAGGCAAGCGAAGGAGCGGGAAATCTCGAGGATCCCCGATCGAGTTTTCCGCTGTCAGAGCCGGGTGGTGCGTCGTGAAATGCTGAATAGGACAATCGAGACAATGGGGGAATGGTACGTGGGACAATTACATGCCGGGTTTTCCAAGTAATTAAGTCGTCGGCCCGCCGTTGAAAGCCATTTTCGTTCGTGCGTTCGTTTCTTCGAATTCCTGCATGATATAGTAATCACGACTGCAGCCATTCGCCTCTTGGGAGAAAAATAAGATAAGTTCTTTCGCAAGAATCACGTTTGATACGAAGAATTCGGTATTTACATCGCGGACAGCAGTGTAAATAAGTCGATAGATTTACTTTTTCAGACGTTGCAGATGGGCTTTTTATGATTTTCTAGGCAAGTACGTGAAAATCATCATCAATCATCTTAAAGTTATTCAAGTTATCCAAGTCCAATTTGAGAAAGGAAAAAAATACTTCGATCGAAGAATGTGGCACGCGCAGACAATAATTCAATTCCCCATCTAATAAATTCGATTTGAATCGCCGAATACTCGATTCTCAGCACTCTTTACGCAGAATAAAAAAAAAGTATGTGCCAGGAGAACGAGGGAGAGCAGAAGGGTCAGACTGAGAGTCAGACTGATTCACTTGGGCCATCTCGCCGATGGCGAAATGGCATTTAGGGTAAAAGCGTGTTCGGAAAGCGGCCGGATTGAGCGACTGTCGAGCTTACGCCGACAAAGTGGACACGTTTTGCAAGCCCGAAACTTTCCGATTGATCGAACGAGAGTTACATCCTGCCCGTATCCTCCCGATTCTAATTGCTGAACGTCGGAATTTAATAATTTACTTTTTCAAAAATTGTAACGACCACGTATTTACGTGAAATCTTGCCACTTTTTATCAGACCGACTGATCTTTAATCGCTGGCAGATGAAAAACGTAACGCGATTACGCAATAGCGGTATACATGGATGGGGAGTACCATCCGAGAAATAAAGAAAATGAGACATCTAACGAGCCGCTGCGGATAATACATATTTTAATTAAAACACACAGAGAGATTTCCTTTGATACACTGAGAAAAATGTCCGATTAAATATAATCGGATAATCCAATTACATAATAACAAACGGATATATCCAATTAAATTGTATATTCGATGAAAAATGTGATCGGTTTATTAATAAAATTTCGTCGGTAACTACATTTCATCAGATAAATTTCATCGGATGTATCCATAATTTAATCGGAAAAATCAACCACCGGAAACACTATTTAATTGGTTTATCCGATGAAAATTTTTCTCAGTGTATGTTTTATTCTAATAATCACTGTTTCTGAAATGTGCAGTAACGAATCTGAGATTACTTTTCGATTAGCAAATAAAAAATGTAAGATAAAAGTAGTAACATGGCGCATAAAAATAAACGTAACAATTATGCGTTGTTAAAGTGCCATTAATAATATTTCTTCACATTATGACAAAATTTATACGCTGGACTTCTACGTAATGTTTTCGCTAACGATAATAAACACGGATTGTACGTGTATGTATGTATGTGCCAGCGAATGCAGACGCTGACGCAATAAGTTAGATAGTAGATTATAATTTTCAAAACCAGACGTGTGTGTTCAAGGTTAGCTAACAAAGTTGATGGTATATAAAAGCGCGTCTTACATGAGTAGCATCAGTCCACGAAATAATAGTGCAAAGATTACTAATCATGTCTCGCGCTAGTCTCGTATTGCTTGTAATGATTGGAGTGTTTTGCAGTAAGTGTTCACAAGAATTTGTTACGTTTCCTCAGTTCTACGACTGAGGATATTTCAAATTTCAGATGTCATTTTTTAAATTTTAACTTCATATTATAAGTAGACTTGATCGTAATTTGTATAACTCTCAGGCACAACTATCGCGCAACGCCGGTGTCCGAGAAATCAAGAGTGGACCAATTGTGGATCGGCATGTCAACCAACTTGCAATTCGCCGCAACCTCAAGCCTGCACTATGGTATTTATTTCATTTTGCCGAATACGTGAATACCGTCGACAATTGTATTTACTTCCTTTCAAGCGAAAACGCTGGATGATTAAGTGTGGAATATTTCTTTAATTATGTATCTTACAATTATTATATCAATATTTTTACTATTCTTTTACTAATACTATTCTGACACTGTTATCTTTTTTCAGCAATGCATAATAGGATGTCAGTGCAGACAGGGATTTTTGCTACATTCCTCAGGAGCATGTGTGTCCCCTTCAGACTGCTAAAAATTAACCAATGTGAGCTTACTGAGGAGCTGAGAAATTTTGCTTGACACGAGATTTTTGGAAAAATTTTAATTAAAATTTCAAATTCTTGATTTAACTAAAAATAATGCTAATTAACATACTAGTTTTAAGATGCATTAGATTTGACATATTACTGGTGGTTTTTATATATGTATATATTGACTAACAGTCGAACAAGATAAGATTATTAATATGTTCGTCTCTGTATTAATATTACATATCTATGTTCTTTCTAAAATTTTTAATAAAAAAATAAGAATTGCTTACATCTGTTAAACCTTTTTTAAGGCTTCCTTAACGAAAAACATGCTCTACCTTATACAATTCGTATTTTTATATATTTGTAAGTAATTAATATTGTTATAAATTAAAAGTAAAATAAAGAAGAAAGAAAATATGTAAAAATATAGAAATGAATGCAATTATTTATATAACCACGAAACGATTACATTTTGACAGTTTGCGAAAAAATATACCTAAAGAAGATTAAAGAATTTGTGCTGTAACAAGGACATTATGGACACGTTGCCGTTCTATTACAAAGAACACAGTGTATGTTTAATATCCGTAATTTGGAAGAAAATTGCGCTTGTATCAAACATGATGCACCTAACCTTGCTACTAAAGATAAAACGTTCGCAAGTAAGAGAAATTAAAGTTAAGTAACTGACTGACAATGAGTGAAGGACAGAATGATACTGACGTAAAAAAATGCAAGAAAAATTAATCACAATGTATTGAAATAAAATGTACATGGCAACATTATATGCAGCTATCCTAATTTTTTAAAATGCAGATACAATTTGAAAAACATTTTAAGGGAATACAAACTGTAACAAATACTTTATTATTTTATACGTTGTTTTATTAAGAAAAAAAACACTTTATGTCTAATACTTGTAATTTGTAAGAAAATTGTAAACATTGTACTCTTATCAAGTATATAAAGGCTACGGAAGATAATTATTTGTCGGAAAAATGCATTATGATGAAAATTCCGAACTATTTAAATTATTTTAATCTACAAAAAACACATTGAAAGAGCACTTATAATAGGCATTGCACTGTAACAAGGACATTATTGACACGTTGCCGTTCTATTACAAAAAAAGACATTGTATATTTAATATCCGTAATTTGGAAAAAAATTGTATTCTTATCAAACATAATGCACCTAACCTTGCTACTAAAGATAAAACGTTCAAGTAAGAGAAATTAAAGTTAAGTAACCGACTGACAATGAGTGAAGGACAGAATGATACTGGCGTAAAAAATGCAAGAAAAATTAATCACAATGTATTGAAATAAAATGTACATGACAACATTATATGCAACTATTCTAATTTTTTAAAATGCAGATACAATTTAAAAAACATTTTGAGGGAATACAAACTGTAACAAATACTTTATTATTTTATGCGTTGTTTTATTAAGAAAAAAAACACTTTATGTCTAATACTTGTAATTTATTAGAAAATTGTAAACATTGTACTCTTATCAAGTATATAAAGGCTACGGAAGATAATTATTTGTCGGAAAAATGCATTATGATGAAAATTCCGAACTATTTAAATTATTTTAATCTACAAAAAACACATTGAAAGAGCACTTATAATAGGCATTGCACTGTAACAAGGACATTATTGACACGTTGCCGTTCTATTACAAAAAAAGACATTGTATATTTAATATCCGTAATTTGGAAAAAAATTGTATTCTTATCAAACCTAATGCATCGACCTTGCTACTAAAACTTAGAAAAACTACAAGTCAAACTGTTCTCGATAGACTCTCAATTTATGGTCTTATTTTAAAAATAAAAAATAAATTATATTTAAGTTATAGAATATATTGAAGGAAACATATACAAAAAAATTTGAAATTTGCTGTAATAATTATACGTCATGTAAATGATAAATCCATTCATAAGCAAAAACAAATATGTACTGCTATACAGAATGATTTAGAAGATTGTTCACAATAGTTTTGAAATGTTGCTATAATATTGTCCAAACTTTATTGTAAATGTAGTATGAATAATGTAGTATGAGTGGATTCTCCCAAACATATCTTGCAATTTAGCCTCGATGGTAGAAGGCCATTTATCCATATAGTAGATCACTAGATCATCCGCAAACGCAATTGAACATGGGATATTCCGCATTTGAATTTAATAGTTTTATGTACATCGCTACGAGAACTTGTGCTCCGAACGTGATTTGACTGTTGACGAACGTGTCGGTCTTGGAAGAAAGCATAAGTCAACGTTATTGTAATTTAATTATTAATAAGACGCATATTTATAAATCAACGATTTTTATAATTATGCGTTGGATGAGAATTTGTATGTTCAACGTGATTTTACCGTCAAGAACTTGAAAATCACGTGAAATGAGTGAATTAAAAAAAAAGAAATTGCCAACAGTACACGGTGTTCCCAAACGGTCACCCATTTAAGTACTAACCGCGCTCAACGTTGCTTAACTGAAGTGATTAGACGAGAACTTGTGCTTCGAACGTGATTTGACCGTTGACGAACGTTGTCGATCTTGGAAGAAAGCATAAGTCAACATTATTGTAATTTAATTATTAATAAGACGCATATTTATAAATCAACGATTTTTATAATTATGCGTCGGATAAGAATTTGTATGTTCAACGTGATTTTACCGTCAAGTAACTTGAAGATCACGTGAAA
>NW_011967152.1:169146-192837 GCF_000949405.1 Vollenhovia emeryi
TTTATTAGGCTTACAAACTTAGTTTCAGTGATGCCATATTGTTCTTTCATTTGGCCGGAATAGCAAGCTGCTTTCGATCTGTACAGGTAAGCCATTTAATTTGTATATTACACAAATGTTTCCGTGAACTGACAGTTTTTAGGTTAGAAAGGTGCAAAAGTGCAGAATCACTCCAGCATCCCCTTAAAAGCTTTACAACACGTTTCATTCATTTTTATCCATAACGTATTGGAATTAAATGGTTGATATAAAGAAGCATGTAAATCTCTGTAAATAGCATTATGTGTTTCTCAGAAACACGATATATGTATAATGGGAACAAATCCCAAATTCAAGTAGCAGAGGTCACTCCGAGAGATATTGTCGACCTCGTTAACGAGACTGTATCTTCAAGCCTTGCCGAAATCTTTGAATGGAAGATAAGTGACTGAATAAATTTACATACCTTATATTATTTTCGATTAAAATAATATTGTATTTGCATTTTTTAGCTTTAAATTTTTAACTTTAAATTTTAACCTTTTACCTTTTAATATCACACATAGAAATTTGTAAAGAAAATTATAATCGACAATCATTAATAAATAATTAATAATTAATATTCAAAGATTAATAATTATAAATGATAATTGACTTAACCATAGACTATATATATGTAAACTTAATAAAATATATTGGGGATAAAAATAAGACTTCCATTCTCATATGCGCGATTGTCACGCAGGGAAAACTATTAATACTAGATTCAACATTGAATTTACTTTATATTATCAAACACTTGGTTTCATAAGTCCAAAACATCTGTTTCTAAATTGGGGTTAGATTGCAAGCTTAGCGATAGACAATCACATTAAAAATTCATCTCACGCGTTTCGATAGCGGCCCGAAACGCCGAGCCAATAGTCACGTACGAAACTGTAAGATGAGTTCATCGAGAAAAAGAAGGAAGTAAGTATCTATCTCGAGAAACAACTGGTCGCGAAGGCCACGCATCATCATATATAAGAGCTCAGTGGGACGGCTATCATCAGTCTGTCCTGAGTTGTTCGAGTGAAAGCAACACGAATTCAAAGACACAAGCATGGCCCGCGTCGTAGCTTTCCTCTTCCTCATCGTAGCAGTTGCTGTCATCGGTAAGTTCGATATAATAATTAACAAAATTGTTAAATATCGAAATTTTACTTGTGAATGGTGAAATTTTGTCGTGATAAGTAAGAGTGTGCAAGTATTAAATTGATGCAAAAGATCTTGTAATAATAATTCATAAATTCTATTTGTTAAGTAAAACGGGAGAAGTAACGAAGTCCAAATGAGAGCATAGCCACTGACTTCGCTATATTCCTTTCAAAAAACTCCGTATTTGCAATTACAGAAATAAGTTTATTCATAATACAGAATTTAATAAAACAAAACATTTTTTATATTAATCTAACAACAGATAGATTTTATATTAATCTAACAATAGAATTGTATAATCGTATAAATATTATAAATATAGAATGATAAACTTTTTGCTGACAGCAAGAACGCTAGCAGCCGTTTTATAGAACTTGCTTCAGAAATATTTATGGAATATTAGAGACAGGAAGAGGGAAACTAAGAATATTTTATATAATATTTCTTTTATAAAAACGTATTGCGTAAAGGATATAATAATTAGCGCTTAAATTAACTATATTTGCATAGATGCTGCGATAAAGTGCAGTGAAAATGAAGTATTCACTAACTGTGGCACAACGTGTCCACCTACCTGCCAAAATCCAACACCTAAAGTCTGTACACTGGTTAGTATTGCATCCTCTAATGAAAAAAATATATTAAAAAATTTTTTAATATTTTCATTAAATATAGATATATTTTAACACAAGATTTTCTTTCTTCATGTAGACAAAAGAAGTACCTGACTCAATCAGTTTTTGAAAATTGGTAGTTTAGTTTAAAATTATGCATATTTTTAGTAAATGAAATTTATAATATATTTTAATTAATTTTACTTAAATAATACTTTTGTACGTTTTATTTTTTATTTTATTTTATTATAATAATATTATAATAAAATAAAATATATTATATTATATATTATATTATTGTTTTACTTTGTTTTATAGGCCTGTCTTCCTGGATGCGAATGTGTAGAGGGATATGTACGAAATACGGCAAATGAGTGTGTACTTACGCAAAATTGCTAATCCGTCAGAAAAATGATTTTCGAACGAGTACAGGATTTCTAAAATAATACATGAATCCAATCGATCTTTAATTGAAAGTCTTTTCGTAGATTGGTGACACAAATGTTTACATACAAATGTTTACATACATAACTTGTTACACAAATGTTTAAAGTTGTTTACTGAAAAATTATATTACTCATGTATTACTGAATTGTTTAATTTAGTAACATTGACAAACTACATTTCATATTTTTAATAAAAAATGTTTAATGTTTATAAAATTATTTATTATTTATCGTATTCTAAAACCTTACATATCCGTGACTTTTTACAAACCTTCTTAATATCAAATCTATCAAATTATTACATGTTTTAATGTTATGAAACATATAAAATAATATGCTTATAATGTTAAAACAATAATTATTTTCTTAACTTTGTAAAAATCTAAAAACAGTAAATAATAAGTTTAGTTACTAATTGTAAGTATATATAGTTATTTGAAAATATTTTATATAATATTAATATTCAGCGGAAGATACTGAAAATATATATATCAATAAAAAAACTCAGGGAAAACTTAGCATTTTACTGAATTCACACATACATATATGTATTATATATATGTATATATAACGTAAACTAGACTTCTAACGACTGTAAGTGTTTAATCTTTCGGTTGTCGCTGATTTTTATGTTTTGTAGTCCATTATGTATTGAATAAAATATCACTAAAAATTATAATTTTCTTACAATTTTAAAACATAACAGTAAAATATCTTTATAAAATGTAAACATATGTGTGACCTACATGACAATATGAAAGTTTATATACATCTCTCCCGTCCGTCCTCCTTCCTCCCCCCCTTTTTCTTTCCCTGTCTCTCCCTGTCTCTCTCTATCTACACCTTTTGTCTCTCTCTCTCTCTCTTTCTGCGCTCCCCCCCCCTTTTCTGTTTCTGTCCTTCATTATTATTTTAAATGAAGAAAAATTATTAAATTATTAATAACCAACCAAACAATGAACAAAAATCGGATTGTAATAACATTAAAAATTAATATTCAAGATATTTTGCTATTTTTAATCGCATGTTATCAGATTATGTCTGATATCTGTAATTTCCATAAATATTTAATTCCGTCTTTCATGACAAAACGTACGGAAATATTGCATAATACAATATATTTATTGTATTTCTACTTTATGATTGCAAGAAAATCCAGATAACAGTGCAGATACGCGTCTTGCAGATAATTGGCACTCTATAATCTCGGTCAGCGCATTTTTGCATTGCACACGGATAAATTCCGAAAAAAGGTATGTTACGAATGACACACATTGGTTTGAAACGATGTTGACAAAAAACGCATGACGTGATCATTCTGATGAAAGTGATATTACATTTCGATGACGATACCATGCATGTCGACGTGATTACACGTCAATATGATTAACTTCGTTACGTAGATATATACCTACATGGACCGTGGTCGAATATTTCAAATTAATTAATGCACTGTGTAGAAAAAAATTTTAATATCATTAAAGTATGATTCTATTGTAAATAGGCATTGCTTTCTACGAATGACGTGCCGTTGATGAAACTTTAATATCTATGTTTTTCTCATCATATCTGGCGTGAGAATCATGTGCTAATTTACATATGTACTCTGGGTACGACACGCTACCACACTTTCATTAATCATTTTATACAACCGCGAGACAGCAATTTACATATCATATCAATTCAAAAAGTAACGCGATTTGGCAACATTTTAATATTGTTATTATTTGCATGAAAAAATAAAAGTCACGTGGAGATAGAAGTTAAATATCGAATTGAAGACATGCATTAATAGCAGTAGAACATTAATAGAAAAAATAGAGATCGTAACGGTAATATCATATCGAGATTCTGTAATTTAATATAGGTTTCAATCCTAAAATCGGATTAGTCACATGACCGGATGTCTTTATTAATTAAGGACGTAGTTAATATCTCAGGCATCTTATACCCTCGTCATATAGCTCCTCCACTTCCCGACCGACAGCCCAGAAAACTGAACCCTGCCGTAAGGCAATCTGTCATTAATAGAATTAAGCAAGCGCGTTATTACGCGATTCACAGGCAGATGAGAAACTCACGAACTATTCCTACTGGCGTATTAATAAATAATCTAATCTACGAAGTGATTTCCGATATAGAGAGACTGAGTCAGTTTTACAGCGACACATATCACTGTCAAGATGCATAGGCGCAGAGAGACGCGAGCGATAACTTATCGAAAAGGTGCATTTAGCAACCATTGTCAGGAAGATTTTAACGAGGTCTCGCTATATTATTAATGCCACTGAATCTTCGGAGGCTGTATCGGTTAATACACCGGTATCATGTTGTGTCATATCGATTTTTTTTCACGTGCACTACCCTAAACGGGACAAACATCCAACGTATGACGAACAATGGCGCAATATCCCAGTTCGTTCCTTCGGAGCAGATATTTGACATTCGACAAATACCGTGGTCGGCGCGCGTGGCCATCGCCCCATCGCCAACATCTCGAATCGTATGGTCGAGAACCCTCGGAGAGGTCTGAATCGTCAGTTTTAGAGGGAAGCACGGGGTGGTGGGCGATCGACAAGGACGAAGGGGAAGAAGAGGAAACTCGAGGCATATTCGGCTACCGCGTTTCCGGTCGGTCGATTCAATATGCCGGACTGATAAAGCCGAATGTCGACCGCGCAGAGACAATACGGCGTTCGAGGATGGCGAAGGGAAAACATTTCGCGTAGCCGGTCTGTTGTCGACGCGCCGTCACTCGGTGGGGGCAGGAACGAGCTTTCAATGCAGAAGACTCTCTGCTGCGAGAGGAAGATAATTTCCAAACCATTCGCACGTAAATCATGCGATCGATTGTTCTCGTGGATCGTATACGTCGGAAAAATCGAATATAATCGCATTGTTATTTAATTGTAGCTTGTACAATGTAATTGGTGTATATAATAATTTGTATGATAGAAAAGTAAGTTACGCGAAACATTAACAGTACTTAATTGGCATCGCCATTTTATTATGTATTCATGATTTGGGGCGTGTTTTAAATTGTATTCCATCTCATTTTTATGCCACGCGATGTTTGTACAGATTTCCTTAACTAATCTAGCGAAAAATTGCATGCATACAGAGAGAAAGCCAAGTAGATTAAATATCACGATTATCTTTCTTATCATCTCGTGTCGATAAAACACAGTACTAAATTAATCACGAATGAAACACAGATGAGTAAATCTAAATGAAATTGCAGGCTCGAATGAAACTTTAATCCCCGCTGACGTGTAGCACGGGAAAATGATTTAAAGATAAAAAGACACGTCTCTTCCGAGATGAAAAGCCTGGGGGACTTGATACATTGCACCCGATCGCCCCATTTCTCCACGAAGATTTAATCTATTCCGAGCATTGCAACCCAATCGAGGTCTACCATGGATCCGAATTTACGTAAATCGAAAAGTTTCATAATGGAATCCACAAATCTCCGCGATTCGATCGTGTGTCTTATATACAGACAATCGTCTGGAAAGCTGACTACCGTATGTGAAACTAAGAATCGATGACAATATTTTCAACAGATAAGCGTAATCTATATTCGTTAAAAAGATAACGGCTGACTAACGGGATATCTGATGAGTGGTGGATGGAAAATTTCGTGTGTACACAGATTGTAACAGAAGTTTTAAACAAATTATCCGAGAGATACGGAAAGTGATGTATTATAAATGATTGGAGCCTTAGCCTGAAGATACAACTCTACATAGAGAAATAGCAGAAATAGTAGAAACAAGTAAATAATGAGGAACTTCATACTTATAGATTTTAATATTTAACGAGATGTAAGCAATGTAGTCTAGTCTAATCCAAAGTATTTCACGAAATGTGAGGCATGGAATTTATATGCAAATGTGTAATTCCATATATAGCATCTGCAATTTGATGCTTTATTTTTGTTACTTTCTATTAAAGGGTTGTATTGACAACAAAAATTGAAATTATGCTTCTAAAGAGCATTGTGCTTGAAAATACATTCTCTCTTACATAATTATCGTGCTTGCCTGCCACAATTGTCTGCACTTGTGTTTGATTGAAGAACATCACGGCGAAATAATTACGCCTTAATGAAGACGACCAGGAAAGCGCCAACGCGAACTGGCAAACCAGTCGGCAGGCATACCAATTCCACAATAAACTTCGTTAGTATTTTCGAACGTTGAACTTGACGAACAGTCGGTAGAAGCATATTAATAAGATATTTATCCTCAACCGCCGATAAAATTTAATTTAATTTAGAGGGAGTTACGTGACGCTAGAAAATAATGTCAAGAAATAACAGTAAAAATACAGTTCATGTTTACATATTAGCAAATAGACACTTGAGTTTAATGGTAATTTGTTCAGCAACTAAAGTTTTTCCCTTAAAAAATATATATTCTTTTAACGAAAGTTAAAAATCGTATCATCAGGTTGATATAAAATATAGTACTTAAACCTAAACTCTACTACTTAAGTTAAGTACTACTTAAACTCTACAACACTTTTATGTCACTATCGTGCTTATTAAGTCACATATTTTATCTTTATTCTAGCAATTTTGCGTGTTCCGAAACCCGTTCCGCAGTATTATTTAGGAATGGTTTAAAAATAAGCGCAAAACGGCGAATCGTTGGGCAGGTACCTACGACATTTTATCGATACGCCGCGGGCATTAAATTCCATAATGAAATTGGACCGTGACTGCGATCGTGGATATTCACGCCCAGATATTTATATAGCAATTAAAATGCGACCCGTTCGCGACATATGTATATAAATCAGTCATGAATTTCGCGCCGCTTTCATACTCTTTTCTCATACCCCCCGTCGTGGCTCTCGCCCTGATTGCGTTTAAGCTCTCTCGTGAACTGTCGGTTCATGGAAAGGGGCACGGTCGCGAGATAGTGCATTTATGGTCTATGTGCACAAAGAAAACAGCGTATTGTTTAAAATGCTTTATTGATGCACTCAATCGACAAGAAACATCGGTCTCTTTCAGTGCCTTCGGATAAGAACGTTATCATTATTGATATTAATTGTAAAGGAGTAGAGGAGGAAAGTTCCCTATTATGAGATAGACTCCTAATACGAGATAGCGGAGTTTCTGCTACTAAATTAATAGACGTCATTTGTTGGTTCCATCATGAATTTATTGCCCTCGGAGTGAAATCTGTTTAGTGGTAAATTGATTGTTAGATCATGTAATCGTTGCGAAAACAAGATTTATGGTTGAATTTGGATGTCGAAAACCTACCATCTCATATTATAATCCTATCTCATATTATAATCCTATCTCATAATAGAGCTTTCCTCTCTGTATGAAAAATTATTAAAATATTAGCCTCGCACAAAGAAAAGCATGGCAGAGAGTGGGGAAAAAGATATATGAGGAGGATAGAAATAAAAACCGAGAGACAGAAAAAGAGAGAGCGCTTTCACCATCGAAACACCTCATCGATAGCAGACGATAAACTATATGTGTATATGTGCTACAGATATTAATTTATATCGTGAATGATGAAAAATCATATATAACTTTACACCATAATTTTATATAAAACTAGAAATGACAAAACGCGCGCTTCGCGCGCGCAATTTGTAGTTGATTATTGTATATTTTTAAGAATTTGTATACGTGCAAATAAATAATTGTATGCGCAACGTCACTTTAAAGTAAAAAATAATTTATCACTCACTGATACGATTCGCAACAGCAGAGTTGTACATCGCTAACTGTATATGTTAAACTGTAAAAATACAAATATGTATTATGATTATTATAGGCTAATTATGTAAAATCAAAATTATTGTATTAAATATACTTTATATTTTATATTTTTTAAAATAGGTATTTATTAAAATAATGATATAGAATACTGAAAAGTCTTCCTTTTAAATATAAACTCACAAAATATGGTTTTGTCTCTAACACTTATTCGAATCCTCGTTCGAATTATTTGAATAAATAAAATAAAAACGCAGAACAGATAAAATCTTGCACAAGTAGCAAATAACATAAAAATGTAAGACACTCACCTTACCGATTTCTCCGCTGTTGCCCGATGCCTCCTGGACCTCCTCCTCCTCTCAGATTTCCTTGTTGCACTCACACAACACTCACTCGCGAAAATCATCGATCGCGCGAAATTTCGGGCACTCCCGTACGCGATGTGAAATACCGCGAGACGCACGAAATATTATTATTAACAAAGATCGCATGACTCTCTATCATACAAATTACTCAAACTAACAACTTGCATTACTGATTCGGAAGAATAGGACAATGGATAAGTCACTTTTGAATTGGCGATATAAAACGTAACGCGAGCATCGGAAACATAAACTGCGGTAAAGAAGAAGTTATTAGTCTTCAACGAAACGATATTTTACAACCTTTATCATTCAATCTAATTCTCGAAATAAATTATGTGAACGAAATTTTCAGCGATAAACAGTTGCTATTAATTGCAACAATTAATTGAGATAATTTTCGATTACATTTACATAATGTAACGACGTGCAGTGAGCGACTTTCTTTACTTCCCGCCCGTTCGAGTTGCGAAGAACGACAGAGCGAATTACAGCGCAAACACCGAAGTCGTGCAAATTTCTCTCTTTTCCCGAAAATGGATAATCGCAATTACACGATTACAGATTACACGAAATTGATAGTTAAAAGCACGGTGCGTAAACGAGATGTAACCGCGACAAAGTACCACGGTTTACATTCTTTAGATGAGTGTCTCGCGAAAGATACGTATACGTTGATAAAGAGCCGTCGCCTCAACATGCAAATCGTTTCTCATTACAACTTGTAGAAACTTAATAATTACTCGAGGAACGTTACTTGTTACTGATAAAGGTGTACAAATCAATAGCGTTTTATCCCTACGTTCATCGCGATCGAGTTTTGGAAACCGATAACGCAAAAGTAATACCACGCACGGAGCGACTCTCGCCACTGCCTACCGGCTCGAAAGTTCGGCGAGCGAGTGATAGCGCGGCGACCTTCAGGTAAACATTGGCCCGCGTAACGTCGTACGATACCGCGCCGAGTGAAAAACAACAAAAACGTTGAGAGTTCGTTGTCCCGCCTACGAAATGGAAAAATCCATACTTAATATTTTACATTACTTTGTTCCGTGACTGTTACTACGTTTTGCGTATCATTCCGTGGACTTATTGGTATTGATTAAATTAGTGATTTATTTCTGTTAATTCTGTTTAATCAAGAAAATGTTTTGAAACAAAAATCGTTGTTACTTAAATTCTAATTACTAAGATTAGAGATTTTTACCTGAATAGTTGGTGTATACAAATGTATATTTCTAAATTGCAAATCTTCATTTACGATGAATCTAAAAGAAAAGTGAAGCACACCACGCTTCGAGAAAAGCATCGCGGAAAAGAGGCCTCAACTGTTCGATATTAACGACATTCGCGCCGGTAACATCTCTTTTTAAAGCGTCGTCTACAATAACCGGCGTAAGCGTGGAGTAAGAAGTAAGAGTAGGAGTAACGTTTTTGGCGTAACTGAGTTTTCCTCCTGAAAATAATTCATTTCGCTTACGCCCTTACTCCAGCTCTCTTAAACCAGAAGTAGTTCTCTTAAGCGTCGTCTACAATAACCGGCGTAAGCGTGGAGTAAGAAGTAAAAGTAGGAGTAACGTTTTTGGCGTAAGCTGTTTACGCCGACTCAATCTACAATACGGTGAAGTAGGTGTTGTAGGCATGCGTGAAAAGGCGTAAGAGTAAGAGTAGGCGTAAGAAATAAAAATAATTCATTTCGCTTACGCCCTTACTCCAGCTCTATTAAACCGGAAGTAGCTCTCTTACGCCTGCTCTTACTTCTTACTCCACGCTTACGCCGGTTATTGTAGACGACGCTTTATGCATGGTCTACAATACGTGGAGTAAGCGTGGAGTAAGAAGTAAGGGAGAGCCCTAACTTCTAGCTTTTGGTGTAAGGAAGCTGAAATACGGGCATGATTTTTAAAATAATTGTAACACTGATTGATGGCATTTTGATTCACCGGGAGTAAGCCTAAGAGCTGAAGTAGGAGTAAGAAATAAAATGGATTTATTTCCTTACTCCTACTCCTTACTCCAGCTTACTCCATGTATTGTAGACCAGCCTTCACA
Organism: Vollenhovia emeryi; assembly: GCF_000949405.1. Classification (NCBI taxonomy): domain Eukaryota; kingdom Metazoa; phylum Arthropoda; class Insecta; order Hymenoptera; family Formicidae; genus Vollenhovia; species Vollenhovia emeryi. Next base: position 179,549 of record NW_011967152.1, read on the forward strand.
TTTACATTGTTGAGTGAGAAATTGTAACATAAATGCAATATAATTGATGCTCGGTGTTCACTGGGTAATACAAAGTATTTGCGTATGTCAACATTTTCTGTAAAAAGTTTTAGTATAACTGAGAAAATATCTCGAAATCAAGAATTGAAGTAAAGGTGTTTAACTTTCACGAGTAAAAAATCAATTGCCTAAAATATTATATACAATTAACGAATTTTCTGTAGTTATACAATAAATTAACAAATATAACTAGAGAAATAAAGCAACTTTTTAAGATGACTTCTCGAGTTACAGCGGTTTGTTTCAATTGGCATTGACAAAGTGAAAGGAAATCGTTATCCTTCGAACCTGATAATATAGAAATTAAAGCGACTGCATTACAATTTGTAATCGCTGATACAAATCTGAGTGAAGGCTTTTTTAAAGTTCCTAGTACACTGAAAGATCCATATTAATATCTCGCAGTCTTTTCCTACGTCAAATAAAAACTTTCCCTAAACGGGACAACAAAACTGCAGATAAAACCTTTTACTCATCGCGATTTGTTTTTAACGAACGGAAATTTAATGGTACCATCGCGTGGTCTAGGATTGTTGCATCGAATTTACTCGAGAGCGCATCTCAACATGCCATCCGAATTGGAATTGATCGCCGCAGCATGCGAAAATATGGGCATTGGCGCAAACGGCGATTTACCTTGGCGTTTAAAGTAAGATTATTAATAATTAAATGGCATACGCGACTGAATTCGAGGGTAGATTTGAACCAAGTAATTCGCACGTAGGACGGAAATGGCGTTCTTCACGCGCATGACGACTGACACAAAGGACAAAAATAAAAGGAACGTCGTGCTTATGGGCCGGCGCACGTGGGAGTGCATTCCCAGCAAATATCGGCCTCTGAAGGACCGTATAAACATGGTGTTAACATCGCAATCTCTGTAATTAGAGGTGTAATAAGATAAGAAAAACAATTAATTCCTCAGAAAGCAATAGATTGCACATTGATTTTAGGGATTACGGGGACGAGGCGATAGCGTGCAAGAGTATACCGCACGCTCTTGATGTGATTTCGGGAATGCAGAATCAAGTGGAAAGAATATGGGTGATAGGAGGAAGTAGCGTGTACAAGGTACCTTGTACGACAAATTAACGTAATCTACGCGCATTTTGAGAGACTAGGTCTGTCCTTTTTAGACACGATATAATAAGTGTTCTACATTTAAGCCTAATCTACAATGCACTTTGCATTTAAAAACATTCTATTTTGTAGTCAATAGATATGTTTAAAAAATTTGCGTAAATGGATAATAAATTATACACTGTACAATCGTACATTGTCGACAAACTTGTTAAGCGTTCGATTTGTTTATATAAAATGGAGTGTTTCTGGATGCAGAGAGCACATGTAGATTAGGCTTTAACGTGAAACGTGTACTCGAAGGAGAAAAAACTTTAAGAAAGCATAGTGACTAAAAAAACACAGATCTAGCATTGTAATAAAGGCGTAGATATTGGCAATATCCTGTATATAACAAATATTGTATTTAATTTCATATTAGAGCGCTATGGAATCTTCGCACTTTGGACGATTGTATTTGACGCGTATAAAGAAAAAATTTCAATGTGATACGTTCTTCCCGCCAATCCCGAACGACTTCGTGTTAATCGAGTGAGTATTGATTCTTTGCGTTAGTTTGACGTTTCGCATTCATTATTGCCACTTTTTAATAGCTAATAACAATTCCAGAGATCCAGCGGTGCCACAAGGTACACAGGAAGAAAATGGAATTGAATTTGTATATGAAGTGTATGAGAGAAGATAAACAGTAGAGCCACTTCCAGCCGAACTATAAATGAATGGGACTATTTTTATAAATGTATCTTTTGCGTCTGTAAAAACGGAATACCTATCGCGAGATATTATTGACGTTGTCAATTATGGTCTCTGTAATATAAAAAATATATAAACGCATAATAAATATATATTGATAGTAATTTATATATACAGACTTGGCCAAAAGTATTTGCCACCCCTCAATTCTTAGAAATGTAACTTCTTTCGACTCTAATCAACTATTTTCCATAGGTTTGTTTTCTGTTCCTGCACTGATGAACTAGTGCAATAAATTGGAGTAAGACAAGTATATTTTTTCTCATTCTAGCTTACTGCACTAGTTCACCAGTGCAGGAACAGAAAACAAGCCTCATAGTTACGTATCGGCACGCTAAACTGAGTAACCTAAACAAAGCATCACATCATAAATATGCAAGAAGTCGTGAAACGTTTACAGTGATAAACTTGAATTTTGCTCATATTTTACACATTGCCTAACGATTTCCAAATTATAGTGGCTTACTCTAAAGAATATCATTTTGCTATCAAAATGCCAAAAACGTGCGAATTGGATCTAGCTAAGCGTCTGAAAATACAATTACTTTTTGAGGAAAGAAAAATAAGATACAAATCGCAAAAATAGTGAAATGTCCTCATAGTACTGCGAGGTACACCATAAATCGTTATAAAAAGACTGAGTCATCAACTGGTACTGTTTATTTACCCTGAATGTAAAATAATTCCAAGTTATTGAGGTTTCACGTGGGTGGCAAATATTTTTGGCCAAGGATGTACAGCAGCACCGGCCAAAATTACATCACCTTCACAGGTTTTCTGATCACTATTGTCAAAATGCATCGAAGATACTCAAAATTTTACAGTAGACGCCTGATAACTTGTACATCTTGTACATGAAGGGTAATGAAATTGGACAAAATATACTGAAATACAACGCACGGTTTTCGAATCTTTCATTCGTGCACTTTAAAACTAGTTGTGCTCAAAAAATCGAAAGGTGACACATGATTTTAGCTGGCACTGTGTCTATGTTATATTATGCAATAGCCCCTTTAATCATATTCTTTTACGTTTATCAACACTTTATTAATAGAAAGTAGAGACTTTACGAAAACCACGTTTATATATTTAAGCGTATAAACATGTTAACCGGGCGGCCACTCTAACTGTCGACCACCAAGAACGTGCAGATGTAAATGGTACACAGACTGCGCTCCGTGTTTCCCGTCGTTGACAACTAAGCGAAATCCGTTTGTCAGGCCTTTTTGTTTCGCAATTTTATGAGCGACGTTCATTAGGTGACCGAGCAACGGCTCGTCCTTATCTTGAGCTTTCGAGAGCTGCGCAATCGGCTTGCGTGGAATCACCAGGAAGTGCACGGGCGCTTGAGGATTTATATCGTCAAAAGCGACACACTGCAAATCATAAGATACATTTAGTAAGTCAATATTTATATCAGCATCGCGTCAAACGACAACCACTGAATGTAATCCTTATTGAAGAAAAACGTGTTTACGGATCGTTCTCTGCCATCAGCCTATCTCGATAGACTCAAGCAACTACGGTTATATAACAATTATAAGCAGCAAAACAGTAAATATCAAGTCATTTTAAATAATTAGATTTTACTGTACACGCAAGTTTAAGTGCAATACTTGATGAATAGATGGACATACATAATACAAATCAACTTCTAATATACTCGTAGGAACATATTTGCAGCGTTTATGTTAGCTAGGCCTCCCGTAGCGAGGCAATCGTGTGCAAGATAACGTTTAACACTTTCGGCAACGAGTCTGATGCAGACCGTGTCCGAATGACGCCGGCAAGGTGGATTCGTCGTGTAATTCGACAAAGAGATGCGATCCTCGCGTGCCACGCCGCGGCTTACCTGGCTGTCCTCGTGAATAAAGTTGCACGGGATCTCCTTGCGTATCATTTTCCCAAATATCGTGTCGCCTTCCGGCGCGGCGGCCTGTGCCTTCTCCACCTCGGTCGCCATTTTCCTGCGACTGGCGGAGCAGACAACCGGCAGGTTGCCACCAACCGCCAGATGCTTGCGCGCATTCGCGACGACATTCGACAGCAGCCTCATGTTGAAAATCGATGACGTCGTCGTCGTGATTTTGTGACAAAATCAGTAATGTGCCTGTCGTTAACTTCGTGTTAAACGTGCGCGCGTTATGAGGCTTTCTTTCGACTTCTAGGTTCCATTTTATTACGGCCCGAAGATCGTTACGATACGCGTCCATCGCAGCCGCGATCGAGATCTCGAGGCGCGAGTTTCAAATCCGAAGACTGCTGGAAGTCCAAAAACTAATAGCAAATTTTACCGACTACGAAATATTTCAAGAGATATTTAAGACGATCTTTAATATAAGAATTGCCGGTAAACAGGCCTTAGTTGTGCACTCAGTGCGCACTAGCGTATAAGCAACCGAATTTGCTATAATTAAACGACCGCTCTTTCTATATTTCTTCACGATTGCAAAGAGTCGAGAAGGGATATACCGCGTGCAGATTGCTCACAGACCAGAGTTTTGCATGATAAAACTACAAAACTTTTATTTCGTAGGACAGTCTTCTCTTAATAATGCGCTTATCCATTTTCGACATTCTTAACACAATAATGCATCCTAAAGGTACATAAATATTGTAACTTATTGCTTTATACACGTATCGTCGATATTGTACATTAGTAAAAATACGCTATTAATGATTGCAATGGCTCGTGGTACATACAAAAGTATAATGGCAGTGCGCTTTCTGGTTTTCTCCGGAAGATCCTTAAATCATTCCCTAACGGGTCGCAAAGGCCCCAGTCTTAGAAAAGTAATTCTACTTGTAAAAAATATACATAGCGTTACCTTAGATTTACACTAATTTCGCATCGAACCGTAAAACTAAAAGGGTATGTGCATTAATCGCTTTTGTATTTCTAATAGGATTTACGCCGCAGCTATGCGTATCTTACGTAAGTAATATAAATGTTGTGCATACAATTAAACTATTAACTGCTAAGTAATAACTGCTGTGAAATAAACAAAAAAAAAAAGAATTACTGAGAGGTATAAATCATGTCATAATATTGTATAATGTTATAAAAAGACGACTGGCTGAAACATTAAGAGACATTATTATGTAAATAAATAACATATCAAAAATAATAATAATAATCGTCTCGTCTTTACATTGTACATAAAGGTATACGTAGGATAAATTAACTTAAATATTATGACTTATACTCCTATTTCGCAAACTCGTTAGCTTATTATTTTTACCGTTAACAACTTAATTACACAAGGCCAGGTTGTATGAAAGTAAGGGATAATGACTACTATTCAATACAAATTTAAATGCTGAATGAATTAATAATTATGTAGCATTTATACGCACGAGTGATTGCTAATACTCGGATTATTAGATATTTAATAATCAACGTGTTACTAGTAATTCTACGTGTGTACTTAAATCTTTTATACTGTGGACGCTTGAATGTCATATATACTTATCTTCTTGAATATAATTACGTCAGTCTGGGTTTGCCAGTTAATCCAGCAATAAGTCTAGATAACTTATGGAACAGTCATTGTACGTCCTCCTCGGAAAAGTATCGGTGTCTTACGGCTTGAGCTGCAGTTATACGACTATGAGGATCAAACATGAGCATACTCCTTACTAAGTCTAATCCATGTTCATTGAGATCTGGTATTATTGCACCGAGAGATTTGGGTGGTCTGTACGGGAAAGCTGTCCAATTGAGCGATACATTCTCCGGCCACGCCTGCTGCGACGGAGTACCCAAAACTCTGAAACGGAAGGGCGCGAAATGTATGATGTAGAAGAATATCAGGGGATGCAGATTTTATTCGGGAGGTAAAAGAACAGAAGGTATACTCACTCGAAAATCCTGTCCAGTTGATCACCCTCGCTAGTACCTGGGAATAACGGTTGTAGCTTGCAAAGTTCTGCCAGTATGCATCCGACAGACCAAACGTCTACAGGAGTAGCATAGGAACATCCTAAAAGTACTTCGGGTGCTCGATACCATTGGGTTACAACCTAGATGTACGAAATATCACGAGGGTCTATCAATATCAAATTTTACCAATGGCTATATATGCATAAATTAATAATATTTTTACATCGCTTTAATCTCGTTAAAGAGGAGATTGTGATACAAATAAGCTCAATTTAAATTTTAAATGGCACGGTATTTTCGTGCGACAATTCAAAATATAATTTGTTCAGATATGTGTGGCCGACAAGTGCGAATTAGTAATACGTTGTATGCGACATCCACGTACCACGGAAGTTAATCTCATCTCAAAGTCGTAAGTCTTGGCCAGACCGAAATCCGCGATCTTGATCGTTCCTTCCCGCGTTACCAAAAGGTTTTGCGGCTTCAAGTCTCTGTGCATTATCCTATGGCTATGTAGGAACTCTACCCCATAGAGTATCTCTTTCGACATTTGCCTCACGAGATACGGCGGGATGCTCGATCGCGGCGAGCTACTCCGGCAATGAGCTATGTACGAAGCGAGATCTCTTTCCACGTGTTCAAACACCAACCAGAGGGTGAGACCGCGGTCCAGCCTTTCGGATCGTCCACCATCAACCGACGGTAAATCAAGATAATCTCCTTGGCAGACATCCAATAATCTGACCTGGGTAAACGAGCAAACGTACAACATAATCAATAAATAAATATTTATTAACTAAAGAAAAATTGCATTACGATTGAAAGGTATCTTACAATGTGCGGGTGTTCGTATCGTTCGAGCGACTTCAGGGCGGCAATCTCCCTCAGCGTGGAAGTAGGCAGACCGTCTTCCGTCAGAGGTATCCTGACTTTCTTAAGCGCGACGATTTGACCGCTGGTCTTATCCTTAGCTTTGTACACCGTCCCGTAAGCGCCGTTCCCGATAAGGGAGAGATCCTCGAACGACGCGTGTTCGCGCAGCAAGAAACTTTGTACCGTCGTCTCCTCTGGTCTCTTTCCAGAAGGGCCAGACAGCTCGCCCTGATCGCTGTACTTCATCACAATGAATTTCCACGTGCCGGGCTGTTCTTCCCCCGAGGTACTCGGGATTGCTTCCGCCGCGATCGGCGCGGCACCGCTCTCTCGTTCGGGGAGATCCGTGCGGGTCGATTTCGGGGACGTTTCACCGATCAGAACCGATTGTTTCGACGTTCCCGCTTGTTCCGTAACATCTGAGGATCGTTTGTCCTCTTTCCGGACGAGCGCAACCTCCGCCTGAGGAGATACCTCACTTGTCGTCGGCGCCTCGGCACTTTCCACTTCCGTTAGATGCTCCTCTCCGGACGATTCGGACGAGGCTTCGGATTGCTTGGGTCTCTTTGGGGTAGTTGGCGTCGATAAATCTGGTTCGAGCTCTGTGCTCGAACGTCGCGACCTACCAGCCATCACAACATCTCGACTTCTACCTGAAAAAAGTTTCGTCTTATTATCGATGGAAGTAATAAAACACGGAAATTTCTTAAACGAGAAAAAAGAAGACTTGTAGTTCTGCCCGACTCTTGTATTTCGAATTTTTAAGGCGGTATTTCTAGGGTATCCTAGGGCGGAAAAAAATGTCTATAAATAATTAGAAAAATTGACTTAAAATAGAAATTTGTAGAAATTTTTATATCCTCGTTGAAACATTTATGTTTTTGTAAAAATATCTACGAAATGGTACCACAAATTACAATGTTCAAATAAAAAAATTATTGCAAGTATAATATTTCATGAAAATGTACAATTTTGTAAAAATTAGTACAAAACGTTACTAGTTTTAAAAATTTGAGAAACAACAAAATCTTAAAGAATGAAAACATCTGCTTACTTGTAGAATATTACAAAAATTAACAAAAGTGTTCCAATTCTAGCATTTTCATGTTGATTTTCATAACACTTTTTATATTTACGTAGAATTTCTTAGATTCTGGCAGTTATATTTTATAGTTTTGTAGTATATTTTATATTTTTGTACAATTATTTCCGGCAGGGTATTTTCAAAAAGTTTTTAAGTAATTTTCCATCAAGCGCAGTAAAATGACATGAGTAAATAGGAAAATATTTGTGGACAAATTCACAACCACATTTATTAAAATAAAAGCAGTAACGTAAATAAATAACGTAGGTAAAATCTTCTTATAATTCTTCTAATCTTTGCTTTGAGTTTGTAAATCGACATTCTTTAAAGATAATGATTCAGGCATAAGTTGAGACGTGTAATTCGATAGAGCTCAACAGTTTCGCGTTGCAGACGTGGCATACAAACGTAAACATAAATTTCCTATGCCACGAGAACTGTATCGATTTCAATAAGCTGCAATTTTTTTGCTAGGCAGAATTTAACAGAAATTTGTATTATCCTGTACGTATATACTTTAGTATAACAACTATATAGATATTTATTATAATTTATTTTCCAATCGTAAACACAATAATAAGCGACAATTATTCAGAAACAAACAGCTAAAGCCTCAGAATTAAGCCCGAATTTTTCGACGGGTATTATTTTTGCTCGTTAATTACAATCCTTACTGATCGTCTACGAGATCCATGACAGATCCGCATTAAGATCTACGCGGAGAGATCTGCGCGAAAACGAGATATTTGTACAGTCGTGCTCGCGACACCCGGGTTCGCGTATCGTCAGGCAAATGCCCGGCTTGCTTCTCTCTTTCGCTAGCGTTTTATTAAAATTTCGAGACGGTACCGCAAGCGGGACGTGCGATCGTGGCCGTCTGCTACGCGACATCTGCACCGACACCTGCGCTCATATAATAGCCCGGCTATGCCGGCCTCATCGTCGGCTTTCCAGAACATCTTGTGAACGCAAGGGAGGCCTTAAACCCCACCCGGGGTCCTTGCCCTTTGTCTTCCTCGCTCGGGTCCAGCGACAGTAATTGGTTGCGCGAAAAATATCGGTTTAAACTACGGTATTGAACCTTGACTGACGGAAATCCACAAAAAGAAGAAATACATCAGTCATGTCTCACCGGACCAGTACGCTATTTTCTTTCGAAACCTCGGAATCCTGAATTTTTCGCTGTCTTTTGCAATACGTAAAAATTGGAGAGTAGATCAAGGCCTAACAAGTCGTTGTTTATCATCGTGAAAAATATCGGTTAAATCACGATACTGAACCTTGACTGACGGAAATCCACAAAAAGAAGAAATACATCATTCGTGTCTCACCGGATCATCAGGCTATTTTCTTTCGAAACCGCAGAATCCTGAATTCTTCGCTGTCTTTTGCAATATAATTGGAGAGCAGCTCATACCTGACAAGTGGTTGTTTATCGTCATGACGTTCATTTCGTGACACTTGATGGCTATCTGTTTTTATGTTCGAAATTGATCTTGGTTGCGAGCTACGTAAACTGATAATTATGAATGATGTCTCACACTTCTGCGAATACGTCGACTTGATTAGCGCGGAAAACTGTGACGACCGGGTCGAACGAGAGAGGAAGTTAGAGATATTGGGCCGCGAAGAGATACGAAGCCACGATAGGGGAGATCCGTGTGGCATAATTTAAATGGTTTAAATAGCCGGATGCCGAAAAAAAGACGCCCGCCTTCGTCCAGAGGAAATAATAAACTATGCGTTGTTATCACGTTGTAATTTCTTAGCGGCACATGGCCGTCTTTAGACGCTAGCCTCGATGATAGGCTATGGGAAAAGACGACCGGGTATAGATAATACAATGCCATTGATTTAATATCACAAACTAGCGTTTCTGACTCACACTGGCGAACGTTTCGCCACATCGGTTTTGTTCCTATATTGGAGCCTTCGCCACACATCAATCACAAATATATTCTTGTACGTCACGAGATAATTTGATTCTGTCGCATTTATGTCCATATCTACCAGTGCTTAGATTAACGTTAATCTCGGGTTACCTTTCGTCTCTTTCCAAATGCCCACTTCTAGCAATGCAGATTAATAAAAATCCCTGTTTAACTAAGTTTTTATCTTTTCCAATTCCCGAAACTAGAAAAAGATAAAAAGTAAGTTAAACCGTGATCAAAGTTAATCCGCGTTGGTAGAAAAGGGCATAAGGCTCTGAGAAGGCCCGGTTTCACCAACGTTGTTTAACTTTAAGCTTAACTTAATTCGTTCTTTGTCTCTTTCCAACTTTAGAAAGGGACAAACATGAATTAAACTAAGATTAAGCGACGTTTGGTGAAACCAGGCCTTAGAAAAAGATAAAAGTGAGTTGAACCGAGATTAAAGTTAATCTACATTGCTAGAAATAGCATTAGTTGAATAATGATCGTATTAATAAAATGTTATGGCTATGAATGTTAATGCAGACGTAATGTCGAATGACCGATATTGATAGTTTTAGAGAAGAAACGCCCCGCAAGCGGATGTACTCTCTCTCTCTCTCTCTCTCTCTCTCTCTCTCTCTCTCGGGGCTTTGATTAAATTCTTCTATCAACTTCCGCTTGCGATAAGAAATTCTCAAGCGGAATTCCGAGCGGAAGGAAGGAAAGAGCGAGACGAACGCACGAAAGAAAAAAGCCGACTTCCACATCGCGAAAATTTTTTTCGCAATGCCGGGCGAGAGAAGGAAAAGAGATGCCCCCGTAAGTTTCAAGGGGTCGTTGTGGGAAAATTCCAGAGGGCGAGATCTGTCGTAAAGAAGCGAAAGGGGGGCAGAGAGGGAAACGTGTAGGGCAATTCACGGAATTGGAGAAGAACGTGTCTTCGTTTCTGGGGGCGACCGAGCAACTTCGTATGTACAGAGCGCATTTTCATACGACATTATCTCAAGACCACCTTCCTGGAAGAGGCAGATGTTTCCACGGTTTCGTGTTGGACAAGAAGGAGAAACAGCGAAGTCGATAAAGCACAGTCTAGCAATACTTTTTTTTTCAAACACCTTTCGAGAAGATGCAGACGTGTACCCCGCCCGTCTTTATAATTACTTTTCGTTCGTATTCATTTCTATTAGTGAACGCAGTGGTGCCGTCAATTCATTTTCGCTGGCAATGCAATGCATTTGTAAATAGTATCTGCGTACTTTGCACATGTTGTTGGAACATAGGGGAAACTCAAGGGAAATACTAACATTTCGCATCATCGTGTGTCATTTTTTATTAATGCAAGTAGATAATTTGGATGGTAATCGTACAAAGAACATTCGCTTTCTCCCGCGAGTCTCTAAAATCATTTAAAAAACAAAAAGAGCGGTGTTTTATCACTGCAAAGAACTTTCCATTTCATTTTACAACACAAGGCTGCGATATCTTGTGCTGCAATACTTTTGACTTCTAATAAATTCATCGATCGTGCGAATTTCCAAAAGTTGCCATTTACGCTGGAAAATATTGCGTAGCAGCGAAAGGTTTGCCGCAAAGTATTCTTTGGGCACTTTGAGCGTTTGAACGGAACACACACACACACACACACACACACACATACACACAATAGATGCCTCTCCGAGAGGTCTCCGTTTTATTGTCCGCAGAATCTTTTCTGCTCTCTCGCTATTGCGAGGCGCAGGAGAGGATACGATATTCTTCCACATTGTCGTATCCAGGGTCACATAAAAAGGACGAGAACGGTCCGAGAAAGTTGACGTAGTAGATAAGCGGTGGGAAACGCTCCACGGGAAAACTGATAACTCGAAAAGTATTCGTGCTAGATAAACAGCCGCATACGAGAGAGGACACCAAAGGGAGAGCACGGAAAGAGTATTTAACTGAATCTTGACTTAACCGTCTTGACTAAACTGAGACGTACGCGTTGACGTATCGACTCGACTCGGCGTCGAGATGTAAAGTAGTGCTCGTCTTGGAAAAACACGACTTCCGCTGGCAAATTAGATAACGTAAGAACTCTCGAACGTCGGAATGTCGAGTTACTCAATCTTCTTATCGTATTGCTCGGCGAAGTACACACGACGGTTACACACTCGACAAAATTTCCATGTATAAATAGATCCGAAATTGAAAGAAACGATGCAACGGCGGGCAACGTCCCGATTTATATACGTCAGCGTTAATTTAAATGGTACGAATTTACTTTATACGTGTCTAAGTACCTCGAGATGTAAGACATGAAAAGGTGGAAAATAATATCAAGCGGAAATTAAAAAAAGAATGGAACGGACGAGGCTATTAAAAAAAGTTACGCTTATTAGAGAAAATATTCCGTTTAAATCTCTCGCTACAATCTTTGCATATCTCGAGAAAACGAGAAAGAGGGTAATGATGCCCTCAGCAAATATCGCGTCACGTTACACCATAGGGAGTTTGTTTCCCATCGGAGTCGTAAGGTGGCAGAGAACGATCCGTAAACGCTTAAGGTAGTTATTTCGTAAAATCATTTATGTGAGAATTGTTTCAAATTTCTACAGTTTATTCTTTACGTTAATACGTGCAAAATAAGACTGATTAAATTAAAATTGACCGACTGAAAGTTCTAAAAAAAAGAAAAATGTTAAAGTGTGCTATGTTAGACGAAATATTACGTGTAAAACACGTTAAAAATATTATTACACGTAACAATATAATTCGCTGTACTATTATTACACGTGAAATATTATTTACACATATTATTATGTGTTAAAATATTAATATTTGCGTTTGCAAACGAACTAGCTGCCACTTCCCTAATTGCTCGTGTTAAAGAGTGAGCTATTCTTTTCAATCAATAAAATTGCACCTTGCAATGAAGGTATTTTACGTCTATAAATAACCTTCTTCTAGCTATGGCAACAAAACGATTAGTCTTTTACTTAAATTCAAACTAGCTACTGAAATTTAGCTAAATTACTTTGCAAGTTATTTCTTTGCAAATTCGGGACCTTAAGGGTCGGTTGTTCGAATCTCTTGGTAAGTTAACTAATAATTAAATCACACGTATATCTTTGTTTTTCCTTCAAATTAGACAAAGATAGACGTATAATTTAACCATTAGTTAACTTACCGAAAGGTTGAAAAAACCGGTCCTAAATCTGTTAAATCTCAACAAAAATGTTACGCCGATTTCACTTTGTTAAAAATCTCGAAGTTTGCGTTATCTTACGATTCTCGATCGAGTCTCCATTAACTTCGGGACTGCACAAAGGAGGTCAATCACTCTAAACGCAAGATTATCTTATCTCAATCCGGGCATCCAGCGCTACAACTTCGTAATGAGAGTAAAGATAAAAGGAATACACAAGATTACTCCTTTGTCAAAAAGCTGTTTCAAATAAAATAAAAAATTGTAATTATAGATGGTGCGATTCGATCGAATCTAGCAATCAGAAAAACGATTACACTACAAACATAAGATGAGCATTCAAATAAATTCGTAGAAGTTTGAGCTACAGAGTTATGCATGTTTTAGTATAAAACATAGGTACTGCTATTGTAAAATGTTCACCACGTTGGCGAGCAATGAGTATCTTCCTCCTGCTCT